>NW_018020851.1:123531-125242 GCF_002006095.1 Pseudomyrmex gracilis | reverse complement strand
TTAAATTTTGTACAGTCCCAATCCGGCACGAATGTCGCGTCGGAATGGCGCTTCTCATGTGTTTCACAAATGGAAAAACGAAACGCAAACACGAACCGGAAAACGGACTGGCACACGTATATAATGTGTCATAAAGCTTGCGGATCGGTATAACGATTCTCGAAAATTCGTCTGCAATTTGTTTGTAAAAATTTCTCTCAAAACCGGAAGAGTTTCGTCGCGCGTCAATATGATCCCGATCGCGACCCGGGCTTGTCGCACTTATTGAATTCGTTTCTATACAGCGACGATTATGCGCGACGCGCGGGATGCTATAGATCCGGGCTTTCAACGCTAATGGCATCGCGGCGTTCATCAAAAGATAGATAAACCTTATCGAAGGTAAAAGCGAGTCATCGGCCCGAGCGCGTGTATAGGAACTCTCTAATTTGAGAAAAAGAAGAAAACTTCGCGCGCAAGAGAGAGAGAGAGAGAGTATTTTACGCGCGAGCTATAAAGGAATTCCTTTGAATACACATATGTATCTTCTCTTCAATAATACACGCAAAGAGTCTGCACCGTATCTTCATGTAAAATTGCAACAAGAAAAATGGACCAAATATTGAGACCGACAACAATGATTTGTTAATTTTCCAAATGTAAATTTACACAAACGCAACGTGAGATAAAGAAACGGCGTCGCAAATTTGCATGACAACACGTAACCGTCGTCATTTACACAAAAATTTCAACGACGACGACTGAAAACGCGTGTTTGCACGATACAGAATAAAATTTGTAATTGTTTGATAAAAAAAAAAACATAAATTTTAAGCAGTTTTTAAATAATAAAAGTTAAAACTCTGAGAGCATTGCGAAACAACAACGTGAAATAATTAATTGCAAAAAACCATACCGAGCGGGGGTTAACCGTCTGTACGGAATGACTGTTGTGTGCAAATAGCTAAATGCACGTCCTTGCGTTGCACATTACCGGCTGCACGCGCGCGCGCTACGATGCACCGCGTCTCTCCAAAGAACGGCCCGCCGCTACGACGACAGCTTGTGCACGAACCGGAGATTTTCTCGGTGTCAGTAAGCCCGGGTAACGGCTGGCTTCCGGCAGAGTCGGAAATAGAGCGCGGTTGCCTTTCTCGAAGGAAGCTCGCGCGCCAACAGATCGGAAGCGGGCATCAACGGCGCGGCGTCGCGCGACGACGCGATGAAAGCTTCTCGTTCGCAAGACTTCGTCGTGCAACATCATTTAGCGCGCTTCTATCTCCTTCTGGCCTCTCTGGTAAAGTTCAAACTCCATTAATGGTTAAAACTCGTATTTGATTATCTTTCGACTCTTGGTTTTATTTCTTCTTGGTTCGCATAATAATAGCGATATATTCGGGGAAATTCAAAGGCGACACTTCCTTCAAAATCATTGTTAACGAGCTCTCGTTGTTTCGAGATACAAAACTTCCGCTCAATATCGAACAAAAGCGTCGTTTTGTTCGAACGGATCTTTGTATCGTAAGAGATCCACTTCGTGTGTGTGTGTGTGTGTGTGTGTGTGTGCGTGTGTGTGCCTGTAGTCGGCACTAATTACATCCACATGATTATCGATCGATAACCGTTTTCCCAGTTAGCGCGGAATAAACCAGAGAACAAAGCGTTGCTATCAAAAAAAAAAAAAAAAAAAAAAAAAAAAAAAAAATATAATGACTGGCTTGGTAGTCGCGCA
>NW_018020851.1:121293-123510 GCF_002006095.1 Pseudomyrmex gracilis | reverse complement strand
GTGTGTGTGTGTGTGTGTGTGTGTGTGCGTGTGTGTGCCTGTAGTCGGCACTAATTACATCCACATGATTATCGATCGATAATCGTTTTCCCAGTTAGCGCGGAGTAATCCAGAGATCAAAGCGTTGCTATCAAAAAAAAAAAAAAAAAAAAAAAAATTAAAAAAATATAATGACTGGCTTGGTAGTCGCGCATAAACCGATAAATTAACGCGAATCCACCCGAGAGACAACAGCGACTTGAACAACACCGTAGACAACAACACAGCACCAACAACAACAACAACAACAACAACAACAACTATGGGCTGTGTGTACGAATGGGCCGGTCAGTGAACGGAATTACACGGTTTTAATCGCGCGGTGGGTTTAACTAAGCCGTCGATATGGCTGCCTGCGATATATTAATGGACGCGCTGCGTGCGTCGCGGCAAATTCTAAATACGTGAACAGGAAGTGCACTGCTTTAATTGCAGCCAATGGTGACTCCGGTGCCCGCTTAACGAGCATAATTAATCGATAATCCAGTTCTGGGAGGCGGGAGAAAACCCTTTTCCCGCGCCATATAAACGCCGCCGGTTATACAGAACGCATAATCCGATATTAATTTACGTAGCCCGGCGCTCATTACACACAGCACTTGAGAAAATATCTAACCATTTCGTAACCGGAGTCCGCGTCGATACGCTACCGCGTCGAGATCCGGGTAATTAACCTGAGTCGACGTTCTAATTACCCACGTGTCAGATAAAAAAATGCACGTTTAAGGGCATCAATTTGTTACAGAGCAGCACGTTTGCACGAGTGTGAACGCGCGCGCGCGTCTCTTCTCTCTCCTCGCACAAATAATTATAATAAATTAATAATCACGTTTGCGCGCATTTCTGTGTGTTGTTTCGTGAAATGAAACAAGGTTGAGTAGATGAATGCTTTATTCAGAGATAGACGAGGAGAGGAATTATCTCTCTTTTTTTTTTATTTTCTCATCGCTGACGAGTGGATAAAGCATCGCGATGATAATTAATCCCCGGAGCTGTAACGAAATATTTATACGCCGTTGCGAAATTCTCTGAATCCCTTACCTCGTTAGAGATTAAAAGAGAAATTTGCCGGCATTATTAGACGAGACAAGCTCTATGCGAATTTGTATTTTGCTTATGTATATTTCTGTGACTGCCGTATAAATGTAATAAGACAAACAAATCGTATAATAATTGATTTATTGATTGATTGATTCATCAATGTTTTCTCGTGTTTCGCTTACAACAAACCGAATTTTTATTTCGTCGAACAACTTTTCAGTCAGAGCGAGCAACAGACCGTTTCCGTGGCAAAAAGCCTGAGAAAACTCTTGCGGCAAAACTCACACGTGTAACATGATCGCGCGGCACACACAATTATATATTGTATTCTATTATATTAATTAATTAAACAAAATCCTGGACGTCAGAGAACAAATTCTCTTCTTCCTTCTCACACTCAATGTAACAAATTGTAAAACTGTAATCAATTCGTGATTATAAAAATGTACAATTTTAAGCTTCGTCTTCGGAAATTAAATTGCAACAGTTTGTTTATATTAATATATGTAACAACAATAGAAACTAGGTCTTCTCTTGTTGCTATAAAAGCTATAAAAAAGTATTTAATATTTATCGAAAACAAATAATATTTACTGAACGATATCATTCGAAAAAAAAAAAAACGTGCGAAAGAGAAAAAGCGAGAAAAAGAGTCGGTGAGGCTCTCCTCTCGAAACTCAGTTTCTCGAAAAAAAAAAAAAAAAAAGAAAAAAAAGACTGGACATGCATGCGGCGAGCAGCGTGCTGAAAAACAAGTAGGACAAAGCTTAGCACACCCGGCAAAAAAGCTTACGCCCGAAAAACTCACTCACTAGCAAGCGACAAAAGACGAGCGCGAAACAAAACAGTGATGCATCATGCTTGCATTCCTACATTTCCCACTCCCTCCCCTTTGTATTTTCACTGTCTCTCGTTTACTTATATAGAAAACCAAAAAACGCATGGAAAATCTTTCGAAAAAATGTCCATTGAAACGAGATCTCACTTAATCAAGGAGAAAAAAAAGAGAGATTGATTGATTGATTGATTCTGCTTTTATTCGACGCTCTGGGATAGTATCCCCTCAAGCGTACTTAAAATCAGATACACAATAATAGAATAAACATAAGAATAATTATATGCAAGAAAATATAAATG
>NW_018020851.1:56638-116838 GCF_002006095.1 Pseudomyrmex gracilis | reverse complement strand
ATAGTAGGCTTAAGCCAGGTTTCCGAAAGACAAATGATATCATATTTAGAGTTGGTGAAAAATAACCGAAATTCGTCTAAATGCGCCATCAAGGATTGACAGTTTACATGACACGCACGTAAAAGATGCTGCTCCACATTGCTAGATTCCATTGTAACAATAAATATTTTACCAGTCAGTTACTTTCAGATTAATAACAGAGAAGTAATCTCAGATTACGAGAATTGTTCATAATTTATATTTTTAATCTTTTCCTGCAGCCTTTTAAAAGAAAGAGAGAAAGAGAAAGAGAGAGAGAGAGAAAGAGAGCAGAAAAGAATCAAAAGGAGCAATCTAATGCACTAATTATAAACTTAACTACAGCTTTTTTACAATTTGTAATGATAATTTGCAGCACTATCTGTAAGAGATAAAATTCTGTCTTTTTTATCTATGTAGTCGCGAAAATAATTTTGTGGGATTTTGTTTTGTTTTGTTTTGTTTTTTTTTTTGAAAAGAGCTCTAAAGAAGAAGAGGCAACACAAACACCGATAAGAAAGAATAGAGAGAAACTTTACAAAAAACAAAGAGGAAAAAGTATAAAAGAAGGGGAAGAAAGACAAAGTTCATAATAAATTTTCGAGACCCGCTTGCGTCAACTCTCGTTGCAACGAGAGTCGGGAAAGAAGTTAATGCACTTCCACCATCTTCTCCACTTCCTACACATTTCTCTATAGCTCTTTTGGTTCCGTTTGTTTTTCCCTTTCGTTCGCCACGCTAGCGTTTTAATCTTTCTGTACCCCTCTCTCGACACAGAACTCATCGGGCGAACCAAATACACAGATCTATTGCCTCATCCACCTCAGATCTCTCTCGGGGTGAATTCAGCGGAGAATGTGTGTTCGCAACGGTTCTGCGGAAATACATCAAGACTCGATTCCGTGGGGTGGTCCGACAGCGAACGACGATCCCGTATGAAAAATTGATGTTATTGGACTTGGAAATTCATCCTCGAGCTTTCGACGGCAAACTCCAGCGGTGGTTTTTGGGATTTGTGCGATCAGGGTTGCATCGCGCCGAGTGTGAACCGCAATGCTAGCGCTGCGTCGTGGCAAAGAGATAGCAACTATTTAAAGCAACTATTTAAAGATAATATACCGATGTGGCTCTCAATCACGGCGACGCAATCAAGAGCAAGCATTAAAATCGCAGATTTTTTCGAACAACAGACTCTAGCGTCGAAAATATGACGTCGGATCACAAGATTTTTTTAACAAACAGAAAAAAGGCGTACAGCAGCACCAACTCAATTTTACATTAAGGTCTGAAAGTTCGAGCTTTTTTCAATTAAAAAGTAAAAAAACTAACACACAACATTTTGTAGAAGTCGAGGCAGAAACACGAAGGCGTCTGCTATATACATCCTTGCGAGAAGTCTAGAGCGGAAATAGCAAATGGAAGTGGATGCAGAAGAAGGAATAAATAGAATGCGCTAGGTGTAAGCAGAAACAAACGTAAAAGAGAGAACATATGTGTGTGTGTGTGTGTGTGTGTGTGTGTGTGTGTGAAAGTGAGAGGGGAAAGGGTAACAGCGGAAAGGGGAGAAATACAAGTGCGTTGATAGAAGGAAGGTTCCGTCTGAGCACTTGGTTCCAACCCACGGCCGCTAATGGTTTACAAACAGACGTTGACGAGGTAATATTGCAAAGGGCGATAAGTCTGTCCAGTCCGAGACAAAGGAGTGCAATTTGCGATTTAGAGAGATGTTATTTGTAAAACCTCTCCAAAAAATCGAAGATCCGAAAATAGTTCAAATCGATTATTTTTTTTGAACGAGATATTTGATCAATACGCTTGACTAATCTATGGTGTTTGTTTGTAGGTTTTGACAACATATTTCAAGTCAGCGTCAAACGCAAAAATATAAATTGACAACACACGGCCATTTAGAAAAAAAAGAAAAACCATTTACCAGGTTTAATTAATTGAGTATAATTTACTTTATATTTTTTCCCTCTCTCTCTCTCTCTCTCTCTCTCTATTTCTCTCTCTCTCTTTCTCTCTCTCTCTTTCTCTCTCTCTCTTTCTCTCTCTCTCTGTAAACGTTGCGATAACAACGTTCGGAGATTTAGTTGACTGCCAGCTTTGATTTGTTGTTATTATTACTGTTTAAATGTAGTTACAAACTCTTTCCATTGTGCGCTCCTTTGTTTTCAGCACTGCAGAGAAGAGCGCTTTTTCGTTCGATTTGTTTCGCGTCATCACGGCTTTCCCGCGGAGTTTGGCGAAAACTTTTTTTTTTTTTGTTTTGTTTTTAGCGCGCGATTGTTCGCCAGAAATATGCGCGGAAGGTTGCGAGTCACTGATCTAACTTCAATTTATAGCAAATAAAGCGTTTGATCGTTCCGTCGCTTTACCGCACGCACGCGTCGGTTTGACTCAGCGCTTCTCTCTATGTATCGAATCGCGCGAGCGGAAAGTCCGTGAACGCTATCGGAAATCGATTTTATGGCAAATAAAATGTTGTTTTCGCCCCCTCTCTGCAACCGCGCCGCACCTCCTCTCTTTTTTCTCTCCTCTTTCTCTCACTGGTCTGTCTCTCTCTCTCTCTCTCTCTCTCTCTCTCTCTCTCTCTCTCTCTCTCTCTCTCTCTCTCTCTCTCTCTTGTGGTTAAAAAAGAAAGAAGAAGTATAGCTTCAACGCTATAGTGATTTTTCACGTAAACGGCGGAACGTCGGAAAATTTACAGCCAATGAAACTACACTTCTCTCCACTCTGTTCTCNTCGATTTTATGGCAAATAAAATGTTGTTTTCGCCCCCTCTCTGCAACCGCGCCGCACCTCCTCTCTTTTTTCTCTCCTCTTTCTCTCACTGGTCTCTCTCTCTCTCTCTCTCTCTCTCTCTCTCTCTCTCTCTCTCTCTCTCTCTCTCTCGCTCGCTCTCTCTCCTTCTTTTGGCGCATCGCGTTCTTGTATAGCTTCAACGCTATAGTGATTTTTCACGTAAACGGCGGAACGTCGGAAAATTTACAGCCAATGAAACTACACTTCTCTCCACTCTGTTCTCGGCGTTAAGATCAGCTGTGAATTTTAAAATCCGCACCGATGTGTAAAGAGGTATGGCGGATAACGCGATAGTTCACGAGTCATCGCGAATGTGAAAGTCCCTCATCTCTGGCTTCTTCGATATATATACATATATATATATATATATATACATATATTTAACGTTTTCGCTAATGGAAAATCATGTCTTGCAAGCCGTTACTTTCGTGAACGACGAAAAGCAGAGTAAAGTTCTTGTTTAAGCGAACGACATGAGTTAAAAGCGGACACGTTTCGATGAGGAAACACGACACGAAACTCGGAGAAATTTCGAGATAAGTACCGAAGAAGCTTTATCGCAAAATTTGTGTTACTCGGAGCGGGCACGCAAAATCGATCAAACGAATTGAAATTATTAACACGAGAATTGCGAACATTAATGTAACATTCTTGTTACGACTTTTGCGTCGCAGTTTTATTACTTATTTACATTTCTACGCGCGAAAAAAAAGGACTTTCTACGGAGATTTTGCGGACGAGAATCGCGATGGTTTTTGTGAAAATTTGAGAAAGAGCGCGCGCTATCCTCTCTTTTATGAAACGGAAAAAAAAGACAGACAAAACTCACAAAACGCCCTTGTCGAGATTTCGAAAACTTCCCGACCCGCGGGGCTTTTCGCATTGTACACCGGCGTCTTTCGTGTAAAAGATTTCCGCGACGTGTGTCCCGAGCAAGAGCAGAGACCTGAGAAGAATTGCGTTAAGAATAACAAAAAAAAAAAAAAAATCAAAAGAGAATTTTATTGCGGCGTATTTTTAAACATTTCGCCGTGATTGTCTCAAGATTTTTGTGCGTGCAACGCGTTGTACCCATTTCGACTTTTGTTCAATCATTCGATCTCATCGAGTAGCTAACTGAGGAGATGTGACTTGAAAGCGCAATAAAATCTTTAACCTTTGTTTTATTTCAAGTGGACGTTCCCTCTCAAGAATTTTAATTCGATGTCTCTCTCGATGATCAGTGCAGATAAGCGCGGTGTTTCGTGAGGAAATTACAGACTCCCGGCCAAATTTTCTCTAATGAAGGATCCACTTCCAAGTTCAGCGAAAGATTTATGAGCGGGGAGGGAAATATAGTTTCCGGAGTCACGGAGCGTGAGCTTTCGCCTCAAGGGGAAACAATGCGCGTATATATATATATATATATATATATACATATATATATATATATATATATATCTGGCCCGTGTGCATTTCGGTGCGCAAAATAAAAAAAAACCAAAAAAAAAACAAGCAAACTACAAAAACATTACGCACACCGCTTGCGTTTTACTGCCCTCCGCGTGTAATTCGCATGCGTTCCTTTTACGTGCGGATATAACGCGGTCGCGAGAACGAGGCAAAAACTAACAAAAACCCACCTTTTGCATGCACGGAAATGCACGGTAAGGCTGCTTGAATGTTATTGCTCTCGAGACTGTTATTGCTTTTGCGTAAAATCCTTCTTGCGCGGATTAACCCGTGTATATTCGCATCACAAAACACGCGCGCGCGCGATGCGCTGTTTTTCCTGCAAATTGCTTTAAAATGATATCTGTTGGCTCTTTGTACATAGATAAAAAAAAATTAAAAATTAAATAAATAAAAATAAATAAATAAATAAAAGAGCGAACTGTGTGTACGTCGTGCGCGTGCGTCGCTTTATTATTAATACGCACAGAGGTGCGTTCTAAATTGCAACAGCCCTCTGTAAAGCGCGCGGGGCGCTCATACCCTCTGACACGTAATGTCGTGCCACGCAACAACATGAATTACACGACGTTATCTTGATATATCGCAGCGGCGTTTCCCGATAACCGCGTTTAGTTATAAATAGGTGACTTTCGCGCGAAACGATTTTCACCGGCCGCTACATTCGATACGCGTTGTTTAGGACGGAATTAAATCATCTTCTGGAATATCGCGCGCGATTGGAATCGATATCCGAGTCGAATTGCACAGGAATCTTTTCCCCTCCCCTCCTCTCATTTTTTTTTTGTTTTTATGGACACGCGCATATACACACACCGAATCATCGAAATAAAGCGTCGCGTGCACCAATCCATGTAATCCCCGTTCGATTTCATGGATTTGCAAAGGTTACAACATTTGGCCTTACACAATTGATGGCGTTTCACGGCAATCTCGCTCTACAGCTTTGTTAAAATATCGTCGAAATTCCACGAGTATTTGTAATCCGTATTTTGCGCGGAAATGTTCTATTCAATTTCCCTCACATTCTTGATGATGATTTTGCGATTTACAAAGATGAATATTACGAGAATATTACCGACATTGTACGCATAGATTGTTAAAGATAAACATTTCACGTAATAAAATTAAAAAAAAAAAAAATGTTATTTGCTATGTACTAAAAAAAAAAAACAAAACCAATATATCATGTAAACAATATTCATTTATATGCAATAATAGTAAATAACGATAAATTTTTCGAATTGTAAAACAGTAAATAAACAGTAAATATTTCTAATTGTTTTATTGACCAACTTTTATTAATTTAATTGAAAATTTAGAAAACGTTTCAAGAGTTTGAGCGTGAAAAAACAAAAAAATGATAACAGTATAACATTTAATAGTAAAAACACACGGCGAGAAACATACGTTACGAGAAACAACGCGCATATAATAATGCGTAGTAATTCGACGATGTTGATGTACGTGATGAGTTATTCGGCGCAATGAATTCATTTTGTGAAGTCGCCCACCATTCAGTTTGCAATTGTATCGCACGAGAGCACGAAGAGAATGGAATTTATTATTCCATATTCGCATCAATCGTATTCACATTAGCGAGGATCAGTCGAGAAGTATTATCATAGATATTACCTCAACGCTACATAATAATAGTTTTTAATAACTTGTTCGCGGTATCCTCGTCACGTCACACTTGCGCAAGTCGGAAATCGATCAATTGATCATTTACACGACACAGCCGATAGAAAAAAAAAAAAAAAAAAATACCAGCGACAGTAAAAGTAAACCACGGCTAATAATGCCTAATTTGTATTTGCCTTTACATTTTGCGCTTCACCTAAGAAGGATTAAATTATCCCGGGTGAGTTGATGATTCGTGGCGCGATCCACGCCGAATCGGAGAACTGAATTGGATAAGCTTTACTTTTTCATAGCCGTATCCGTGATCGACCCGACGGTCGTCCCAGCCCGCAAATCAAACGCGCAAATCTCGTTTTCGCAAATCGAACGTACTCTGCGCTCTCCTTCGCCCCTTCAATCCTCCCGACCCTTTCCCGATCCCACCACACCGATATCCGATCCCCTCTCTGTAACCCGTCGGTTACCTCCCTTGCATGGCAAACGTCCCTCCGGCATTTTCCTGGCACGTGTTATTTTATCCACTCTCTTCCGTTCCATCGCGACTACGTCCTCGTCTGAAAAATTGCCCGCGCCAAAGATGAGCGCGCGAAAGACTCGCGCTGAATGCCGAAGACGAAGATATTAAACGGAGCATCTCCCGAGCGTCTCGTCTAAACGACAGAATTTCTCTTCCGATCGATCTACGATCGATTTCTTTTTAGTTTTTTAGACAATCTGTCTTTTTATAATTGTAATCGATAATAATAATGCTGAAGCTAATGTAAAAAACACAGACAACCATCGAGTGCAAATATATTATTGCAAACAAAACATCATCTTCTTTCATTGTCAAACTTTGTAATAATTTTGACAATTTTCTCGAAAAACGATTTATGTGTGGATAAATTTATTTTGCATCTCTTTGTGTATCTGCAAATTATGCAAAATAAAATATACACACGGTGCCGTGCTTTTATACGATAGAACACGATTATAGATACACACAATTAAGTTATAAACGATAATTATTTAATTTTTTTTCTTTTGCCTATACGTGCTACTTTGTTTACAGTCGAAAATTGGCACAGCGATGATTTTCAAACGATCGATTAAGCTTCTCTTTTGGAACGCAATGTTGGAAATGGATTTATACAATGCTTAATACTTCCATACGCGCGGACTCGCGCTAAGCGATTAATTATAAATGCTATTTGTTCAGACATTCGGCAATAATTAATTATGTTCGTAAACATGGCTGAACTGGTTATGCAATGTACGTCACTGGGAGAACATATATTTGAGATTGCCAAAGCCGTGGGACATTAACCGTAAAATCATATATCGTACATCTGCCGTATATCTCCGATTTATCACTAATTATTCTCGAACAGGCGAGACATCCAATAACGCATTAGCGTCGGGTTACTAAATAAAGTTCACACGAAGCAGACTATCAAGTGCGTATTTTTGCGCGCTCGTGTGTTTACAAATAAAAAAAATTAAAAAAACATTTTATTGCCGTAAAGCGCATTAACCCTCTATGGGCCCATGTAACTTTCAAGTCACAAGCTAATATATCCACATTTTACCAAATAGTTTTAGTTTTTTTCACAAGATGATGTATACGTCTTAAATTTTTTTATATTTAAGAAAAAAATTCGGCCCATAGAGGGTTAAAATACTCGATACAAAACTTGCTTGCAAGTTAACGTATGATAGAAATTTAATTACAAATTTAATTATACAAAAAAATAAACGCAAAGTAGCCGACAAATATATTTATTAATAAACGTTAGTATTTTATTTTTTTACTTGAACGCCGAAAGCTCTTTGTTACATCTCGTTATTGTTTATTTCACTTTTCTTTTCTTTTTGTAATCCTAATACCAAAATTGCCTCGTTGTCTTCGTCATAAATCCCGAGTGGACCGAAAAACACGACGTTGCAACTCTCTTCACGCTTCTTTGGAAGCGTGTTGAGTGGAGTGAGGCCTCTTCGCTGCCTCGTCAGAGATTCGGAGTTCCATTTGAAGGAAACTACCGCCTGATTGCTACGTTAAGCTCTATCGATATTCACCCAGTCTGTTCTATCATCCTGGCCGATATTATTCACGGGAAACAGCCCAAGGGGTTTCACGAAAGAGAGAGAGAGAGAGAGAGAGAGAGAGAGAGAGAGAGAGAGAGAGAGAGAGAGAGAAAGAGAGAGAGAGAGAGATTCGACCAAGATATAGCCAAAGGGAGAGAAGGAGGTTGACGTTGACGTAAGTCAGGGATGAGGCCGAGATTGACTGCGCGCGTCTGTAGCACTTGTGTTCGAAATTACCTCCGACAGGTGCTCTGAACATTGCTAATATTATGTGGTGTTGCATTTTGCGTGCCGATGGTAAACACCTTTGGTTAATTGCAATTTAACCGACAATAATTTGATGTGTACGCGGTGCTTATTACGTGCAAATGTAATGGGTTGAATTTTCAACGCCTGACGAAGAAACAACAAGCTTTCACGTCACAAGTTTAAAAACACATACACGCGGTCATCAAATGTACATATGTACAGGGTGACGAAAAAATACCGGAACACCTGAATAACTCGGAAAATATAAAGTTTTATAAAAAAAATGTTTCAGACAAAAGTTGTAGGGCTTTTTGCAAAAAGATCTATTTACTGATTTTATTAGTTTAACCTTGGGTGGCATTGAAAAGATCAGGTCAAGATCGTATCAATTTTTTTTAATAAAACATCCTAGTTTTTATTTCGGAATTTAATAGCTGGTGTCAAGTGCTTTCCAAAGAACACTATAATGAAGTTATTTTTCATTAAGTACTTTTTGGAGTTATGAGGGTTAAATATTAGAGTATTGCCGGTATTAGCATTATCTATTGACGTTATCATTCATTTCGAATGTTGCTTTGTCCAAAAAAGACTATGATAAATAGAAAGTTAGGTTCTTTGTCAATTCTCTGCATCATGAACTCCCAAACTTTGTTTCGATCAAAATCATCTTCGCAGAAAAACTATCGACGGTACTCTAATATTCATCCTTCATAACTCCAAAAGTACCTAATGAAAATAAACTTTATTATAGTGTTTTGGAAAGCTCTTGAATTAAGCTATAAGAATTTGTAATAAAAAATAGGAAGTTTTATTTAAAAAAATCAATGTGACCTTGACCTCACTTTGGCGACGCCATCCAAGGTCACAGTGATACAATCAGCAAATAGATCCTTTTAAACCCTACAACTTTTGTCTGAAACACTTTTCTGGTAAAACTTATATTTTCTGAGATATTCAGGTGTTTTCCGGTACTTTTTCATCACCTTATATATATATATTTATTATTGATTCGCGAGTACGTATTTCATCGTCGACCGAGTGATTGATTATTTTGTTTGTAATAAAAGCAATTTGTGTACATATTACAGCGCGTGTTCTTGGTCAAACGATGTCAACAAACAATTAGAATAGAGACGAATATTTATCGAATTGTTTCTCGCGGGACGTAATGAAAAACATTGCAAGCAGCGAGAAAATTGAGATTCAATCTTCAGCGAGAAAATTGAAACTGTCTTTATCAAAATATTTTGTTAAATATTCTTATTATTTTTTATAACAAAACGTGTTCCCGTATATTAGCTGCATTATCTTTTTTTTTTCTTTTACCGAGACACGCTCGCGCGCGGTAGAGACAAGCGAGATCTACCAGCAAAACGCCAAGCTATGTCACATCTTTTTCCTACTCCCTTTGTGGCCAGTAATATCGCGATATTGCGGCTGCGTGGAGAGACGGTTGCGAGGACGAGAGAGAGAGAGAGAGAGAGAGCTAGCTGTCGGTGGAAAAAGAACGAAATAGGTCGGACAAGGGGATTGAGAGCTGCGTAAAAAAGAAGCAAGGCAAAACTGCTTCCCGCTAACTGGAAGTTTACCCATCTCGCTGGCAAAACTATCCCGACGCGATCTGTCGCTCTCGTTTATTCCTTCTGCTCGGCGCATCTTTTCCGTCCCTTGTCTCCGCTCGCAACCGGAGAGGGGGAGTCCTTTTCCGTTCTCGTTTTTCTCCCGCTCCCTCCCCCCTCCTTTCACCCCGTTTGTCCTTTTTTTTTCTGAGAACCGGTCATTATTCTTTCATTACTCGCAGCGGCACACGGGAAATTCTGATAATTCGAATCCGCCGCCTTTTTCCTCTCGAGCTAAAGTCCTTTTTTTTCTCTCATCATGACAAAGAGGATTCTGCGGAACGAATCCGCGCTGGTGTCGCGCGTATAATCGGTCGCGCGAAACTATATCGAGCAGCTCGAGTGTTACTTATGTTGTCGTTAGAATAATGACGGTAAATGTTCTCAAGGATGCACTTCGTTGCTCGATGGCTTCTTTCGAAGTGAAATAAACGGAGGATAAGACAGAAAATTCAGCGGCACAAAGTAAGCAAGAAAGTGCGCAATTGTGTGTCGTAACGATCACATGGCGAATTCTCGCGTAATTTCTTTGATAACAGTGTCGCGATGTAGTTGTTTAGAGACGCAATCAGTTGGAAAAACCAAACGAACAAACTGTGCGCGATTACACAAATTACAATTAATTTATTAATTATATTTATTGCCGTGACCTAACCGGTGACCTAATTAAACTTAATTTTATTTGATCGATCACGTTATGATGGCTTATATAAATATAGAAATGTGTTAATCGCCTTATTAATATGTATGTTTCAAGCGCACATCTCGCGCGCGACAAAATCTGTATGTACGTCGCACGTTGTAAAACACACACACACACACACACACACACACACACACACACACACACACACACACACACACACACACACACACACACACACACACACACACAGAGGTATAAGGGATAATTTCTGAAAACTCAGAAATATGCTGAATTAGATAACTTCACAATGGCGTGGGTCGTCAAAAAGAAAGGAGATTAATTCTGAACATTAATTTCAGCGGAAAAATTAATTTTAGACGACATGAAAACGAAGCAAGGGATAAATTTCTCGCGGTTCCACACCGCCATTACGCGAAAGGCACTTTACAGGGCATTATCGCGCAGAGGAACCTTATGAAGCGTAATTACGGGAGAAGGAATATTTCTGCTTTAACGCGCGCGCGTTCTGAGAAATGCGGCACGACGTTTGAAATTATTTCATAATTCATAAACGGTAAGGCGGATATAAAGTAAAGAAAGTCCTCTGTGTGTGTGTGTGTGTGTGTGTGTGTGTGTGTGTGTGTGTGTGTATGTAAATTTCGTTGCTTCGTTGCTGACCCCTTTTTCCTTCAATCTTCTTCCGTGTTTCGCTACAAGTTTCATTTCTTAAAAAGTGACGTGTACGTCGTCGCGGATGATACGATGATTTAAAAAGAAAAAAGAAGCGTAAGAAAGCAAGTTATAGCGAATAAAAGAATTGTAAGATTGGATAGATAGGGAATAAAACTTGTTAAAAACTGCGACAGGAAAACTTTTTACTTGAAGTTTTTCAAGTCAATTTTTTCTCAATATTATCGGAACAACTGTGATTTTAATATGTATTGTTTTTCAAAATGCCGTTCGTGCGGAATTTTCACTCGCATACACAGCTTAAAATTAGTGAAATATTAATTTCATAATTGTATTCGAGATAATATCGCCTCGATGCTGTAATTCTCCGGAAAATCAAAAATCGATTTAAAAAATCGATTAAAAAAATCGTCTCTTAACTCTTCGTGGACAGATCTCAAAAATGACTAATTGGACAGACTGGGTCTGTGAGACCCGTGCGATTTAAAAATCGAATACCTCGGCGAAAAATCAACATTTTCTCAATTTTGTTTCTTGAATCGAAAGTTAGAACGATTCTGCGTCGATCGAAAAAATCAAATTAAAAAAATCTCTAGTAATTTCAAAGATACAAAAACCTTAATTTTTACTAGAAACGCCCGTGCGCAATTTTTGAGCGGAAGAGACCCGTGTTCTCTGTCCGCGAAAGATTAACTTCAAAGGGTCTTAATGCATCCCCGTGCAAAGCAACATGTCTCTGACATATTTATATAGCAACATTTCTCTCTTTTTTTTGTTTTTTTCTGTTCAACCCCTTCCGTGCCACGTTCTACACGACCACGTAACTTAGTTTTCTTGTACGGATATGGTGTACTGACCTGGGAAAACACGGGACGAAGAAGAGAGGAAAAACTCGAAAACCACGAGAAATGCGTGACAATGCGAACGCGAAGTGGAAATGACGTGCACACGCACCTCGCAAAGTTCACTACTGCGCTCCTTTTTGCGTTCAGAAAACACCGGATCGTTATAATGAAAGAGTTTCGCACGCGGGGTTACAACGACAGCGCGGTGGTACCGTTATTATTCAAATTATGCGACCGCTGTGGTTTGCGCGACGTAAAGTGAGTATAACCCGGGCATACACCCCGGTAACGTCACCTGCGCATTTTCCGACGATGTATGAAAAATTTATCGACACGCATAACCGTCGATTTTTATGCGCTCACGCGCTCTCTACCTAGTTTCATCCTATATATATATATATGTATATCCTATATATATTTTTTTTTCTCCGTCTCCCCTTACCACCAAACTCCGTTAATGGCCGCGGCGCATTTTTTGTCGCAAAACAAAATTTACAATTTTTACCTTGAGCGACTAACTCAATAACGACGCAATACATACGAAAAATACCTAACAACATGCTGTTTGCTATTCTAAATCGCAATTACGAAACAATAAAAACTACTACCGTTAAATAAATAGATTAATCTGAATATCTTGCGTTAGGCGGCTAAGTAGGCATTTTAGTTTTTCTTTATTTCAGTGATCAATAATTTCCGATCAAAACTCTGACGCGACGTGACACCTTCAATCGATTGGCGCGACACGCGCGTTACTTAATTTTATCATCGA
Source organism: Pseudomyrmex gracilis (assembly GCF_002006095.1). Lineage (NCBI taxonomy): Eukaryota > Metazoa > Arthropoda > Insecta > Hymenoptera > Formicidae > Pseudomyrmex > Pseudomyrmex gracilis. The sequence goes on along the minus strand of NW_018020851.1, from coordinate 104,034 downwards.
TTCGAGAAACTTTCTTCTCACGCGCGTTCACGAACAGCAAGTGAACAGCCTCGAAGATGTCGCGCGCTCGTCACAGTCGAGAAAAGCGCGTGAAAGACGGACGGAAACTCGAGAAAACTCGAAGAGGTTGCCGAGAGAAAGACAGAAAAAAGTCGTATATATATATATATATATATATATATATTCGATACGCGATATCTATTACACGGTTATAGCGGTTCGCCGTTTATGGAGCCATACTTCACGCGGAATTGAGCCCCGAGCGTTCATTGTGTCGATCACAATGGACGGATTATAACGGCCACTGAACACTAGCCATCTCTTTCCACCTTTCTTGCCGTCGATCGTTTCCCTCTCGCGTCTCTTCCCCCGCCCGATTTCGTGGCCGATCTCTCGTTCTCTCTTTTCCCTCCGGTGCAACCCTCCACACTTTTCCACGTGTGGCCCCTACGTGGATTATAACTCACTATCGGTCGCGTCATCACCGAGGTCCGAGAAAAAAAAAAAAAAAAAGGAAGGAAATCCCGGAGATCGCCACGGGTCACGGTAGAGGGAAAGGGCTGAAAAAGAGCCGGGAGAATTGCCACAGGGCGAGAGAAATACTTTCGTCCACGGGCTCGTTGCCCGTTATTGCGGCCGTTCGCAAGCGTGAAACAATCGTTTCGGTCGAATCGAAGGTTGCGCGATAAAAGCGGAATTCGTTGTCGTTTTACCCCTCCTTCTTTGTGATGGAAATGGCCGGCAATATCGAAGTTTACCTAGCCGCGGAAAAGGGTTTCTTATTGACAATGTCCGTTGCTTTATCGAACGTCTCAAGATGTTTGTTTTTGGATTTCACTCTCGATAAGACGCGTCGTCTCGCTTTCTTTAAAGCACATATCCTCCGTAATAATTTAAAGATAATTTGTGAGATAAAGAAAATGCGCTACAAAGTAATTCGAGTTGATAAAGTTACGTCATACATAATTTCACATCAATACCATCAAATTGCACAACAAGAAGCTTTATTAAAGATAAAATTAAAACGCGGCTTATATAAACAAATATAAAAAATCCTTTGTTGTTTGTTTGTTTTATTAAAACTTTCGCATTGATTTTTACCGCACTCTCGTGCGCTCTTCAAAGCCGTTAAAACGTTAAACAACAAATAATCGTAAAGATTCCGAAGCGTTGCGATGTTGCGCGTCTCTCGCTCCCGTCCACTTACTACCTCCCGCGCGCAAACACTGCTTAATGTCCCGTACCAAGAATGACGGCTGGCAGTCAGGACGTTGAAGTACGACTGGCACCCTGGAATGTCGGGGACAGCCTCAACTCGCGTTGTGCCCTCCTCTTTTTCGCATCCACCTTCTCCCGATCCCAACCCCTCGTATCTTTCCGTACCTCGGGGTCTTCTTTGTCTAGTGAATTTTCGCTTGTCAATAGCACGCGGTGGTCGAGTCTGTCGGCGCTAAAGAAGAGGATTGATGGTCCCTCATATTTAAAAAAGAAGGAAGTTCCCTCCCTCCCGTAGGACACAAGCGGGTTCTGGGGGAAAAAAGCGGATTTCCTTTTACGAGGCTTCGTTCTATGCATCGATGTCCCCCGTCCGTTGAACTTGACGTCTCCGACGTCGGGGTTTATGTAATCACGGTTGAATAAATTATTACAGTTAATCAGCTTACGTCGTTATTGAGATACTTGATAAATTAAAACATCGTCGTTGAAAAGATTATGCGATTACTTGTTGAAAGAAAAAATTGTTGAAAGGCTCTAACTTTAAGATATTTATAAACGTGTTAACGATGGTGGTTTTCTCGTGTTTTATAAAGACTAGAGAAATATTTTCTTCTCAGAAGTTGAAAAAAAAAAACAAAATACGTATAAATTTTTCTGCCATTGCAGATATATATTTGATATTAAAATAAAGGCGAACGCGTATAGAGATAGATAGATAGATAAAGAGAGAAAGAGAGAGAGAGAAAGTTAATTATCCGCGATAATTATCGAAAGCGCCGCAAGCTAGCCCGCAAATAATGATAATTGACAAGCAAACAGCGGATGCAGCTAAATATCCTAAAAAAAAAAAAAAAAGATGCAACAGGTATTGCTAACAGGTAATATACATAGAATCTTCTCTTTTGTTCTCTCTCTCTCTCATTAAAATATTGCTATGCGCTACATAAAAATATACTATGTTATTTTGAAAAAAAAATTTAGAAGCTCATTCGACGTTCTGTTCAAACCGAAGCAAATTGACCGAAAACAACACGTTACAACGTTAATAAACTAAATTTTTTACGTTAGAAAATACAAACACACGCTATATCGAATCTTCTCTTGATCATTTATTTTCTAAACAGTTTACAATTGCCGAAGAACAACGTGACACACATTTTTAGCACTCATTTGTAATTTATTTATTCGTGCTGCAAATAATTTTTTTTTTTTCCAAATTTTGTCGCTAATCGTGGCAGGTTTAGGTCGAGTGCGTTAAAAATAAAATCGATAACTAGATGTTGGCGTTCATTTTGATGTGTGATAAAAATTTCGTTGCTTGGCTTGGTCGTTCGGTGGTTCCCGAATTCACGGGCCATTTTACTCGCCACGGACGAGTGGGCTCATCGACGGTATTGAATCCGACCGACAGCACAACGAAGGGCTGAGGGTTATTAATAAGGCATCTGTCTAGTTCTGGCACGTTTCGGGCGAGTTACGACGCGTCGCTATGGCCGCCCCGTTGGCATCGCCAGCATATTAAGACGTAATAGCGCCATATCCCCTTTCCACCCATTTGGCAGACGCTCAATCCTCTCCCTCCCCAAACTTCCCCATCACGCTTGTAGGTACTCGTTTTCTCAATCCGCTCGCTCTCGATCTCCCGGTCAAATCTCGAAAACTCGATTGCTCGTCCGAATTCCGTTTCCGGCTCCTCACTTGTAAAAGATGCGCGCTCCACTTTTATACAAGTTTTATTTAACCTTTCCGCAAGCTGTTCGGCGGATCATTTTGAAAGACCCATCTCAACATTTAAATATAAAACTAATAAAAATAGAAATTAGGTTTCTCTTTCAATTTTTTTTGACTTCCTTTTTGTTGTTTTTTTTTTTTTTTTACTTTCTATTTATTTCAAAAAAATTTGGATTCTTGATAATAACAACAATTTATTTGCGACAATCACTTTGTTGTGACGCGTGTATCTTAAATTACAATTTGTTCAACAACATTCCAAGTTGAGAGAAAATGACATTTTACTTGTTCACTTTTTAATTTTTTTTTTTTTTTTTTTTTTTAATTAATTTGCACGTCTGATCAATATCCGCATGCGCTACTTCAATTCCCGTTAGAAATGCGCTAATATGAAGAATAAAACCAACTGTGTACGTTGTGTTTTTCGCGAGACAGACTTTATTACGAAAATACCCGCAAGATTTCATTTTATAAATGTAGAAAAAAACTTTATTATTTTTTTCGCTTTAGAGAAATGCATACACACACACACAGATTGATTTTGCGTCCTCAGTCGCGACAAACCGATGTATCAAAATAGAAGAAGTCGCGAACACAAACGCGCGATCATCTCGAAAAATTGCAGTATCGAAAAGAGTGACGAAACAAAACAATAACCAGAAAACCAGAAAAGAATCTAAAGAAATCGCGACATTTAGCAACGAGCGTAATGTATCTACTTTTTTGTCAATGTTTCTCTTGCTTCCTCGTTTTTTCTCTCTCGTAAAACCGACTTCACTTATAAAAATAAACAGCCGGCGTTTCCTCGCCGGGGAAAACGAGAATTTCTCATTACCGGGAATTTCGTCCTCATTCCCGCGGCGCGTAATTACTCGCCCAACGATTCTCCTTCCGTCCATTTTTCCTCGCCAGCCGACTCTCGGACGCGAACAGCATTACTGGCTTTTATTATTTCGCGCGAGAGTCGAGAACCGCGCGAGAGTCGAAAATCGAGCGTATCAAGTTGCGTAAGTCCTCCCTCCGAGGCAAAGGTTCGATCTCTGCCTCTGGTTTATTTTCATGGTTGCCGTTTTTAGCACGCGTTTCACTGGCTCTTCCTCTCTCTCTCTCTCCTCTCGTCTAACTATATTTTTCACATATATTCTTCTACAAACTTTTACATATTCTTATACACCGGTTGATGTTTTCGCGATTTGATGAAAATTGACGTTTTCATCAAATCGCGAAAGGTGACTCGATCTATTTTTTGAGATTCTCGAGAGATATACATATATGCCCTATGTGTGTTTTATTCGCGTCGTGTTTTATATTCGCTTTTGTTTGAATTCATTAACGAATGGCTTTTTTGCGACGTCTCTGCTGTCTTCTCAATGTTTTTGCACGTGCAGTTTGGTGTTTCTCCAATGCTAATTAATTTTACTTGCGTTTCGTACTTTTACGTCATGTTAAGTACAAAAATCATTTTTATTCTTTCTGTAGAAACTTAATATATATAATATAAAGAAAGTAGATGAAAACGTTATATTTCTCTGTCGGAAAGTTAATCACGTTTTGCGAGTGTCGCTCGCAATCTACTTTATTTTTGACGTGCAATCTCCGATTGCAATTGGTAACGAGTTACTAAAAGGCACGCGAAAAATATACAATCGCGATACTCGACACCGATGTGCAAGCCGATAAAAACAAAAATTAATCCAGTTGCGTTGATTCTGCGGCGTTGCGCATTTTTTTTTTTTTTTTTTTTGTTTTTTCAACCGAGCGCAACCGAGAGAATCTATTCTATTCGTCAAAATTTCTCTCTCTCTCTCTTGGAATTTGTTCGTCGCGAGCCAGTCGATTCGATCCAATTAGCGTATAATTGAAGGTCTATAGTACGAACAACGTTTCATAATTAGAGGGCCACAAGCATTGTGGAAGGCTACAAGCGTTTCTCGTCGCTTTGTTGAAAGCGCACGTCCGTCCGCTGATCGCATTTAGCCGTTCGTCACGACGTCATACGGTCGACAGTGGGGTCTTGTTAAAAGGAGTTAAACGACGTGATCGTCGTCGCGATGATTGAGAGAACGTCTCATTGAGCATCTGGCAATCTACAATGCACAAAGCGCGATGCACAACGACTAATTCGTTTTGCGATACATATGTATATACATATATAAATATATATATATATATATATAAGCTATGATATAATTAATAATTTCTGTTCATTGTGTGAAAACAATGTCGTAATCTCACCATCGAAGGTCACCTTGATGATGTAATACGCTATGTTACAGGTAATCCTTCGCGGACAGATTCCAACAACGTCTACTAGATGAACTGACTGGGTCTGTGAGACCCACACGACTTTAAAATCGAATATCTTCGCGAAAAATTAATATTTTTTCACAAATTTGTTGTTTGATCAAAAGTTTGAACGATTCTTTAATTAAAAGAATTGAACAAAAAAAATAGTATTTTCAAGATAAAAACGTTTAAGAAAATACTAATTTTTTTTTTTACCAGGACACCGGACATTTGAAATTTTTGGGTGGAGAGACGCAAGTAAGGATTTAAGACGAAGACATGTTTCTCCATTGCTTCTCGACGATGCTCTCGCATATCTGGTGTGGTAAACGAAAATTTAGAAGAGATGAAAATTAGAATGAATGTGTAAAGTACAACGCGCGTAAAGTGTGATATGTAACCGAGAGTGGCGATAAAAACCCGTTGTCGCGGTGTCAACTTTTAAATACATTTTTTAGCAAAAGTTTGATAGAGCGTCTTAGTTTTCCACGTAGTTTATTTTCAAGAATTTTTATTACCTTTCTTTCTAAATCTTATTCAATCAACTTTTAAACAAAATCAAAGTGATTTCCGACTTTGTTCCTGAGCTTTGCGTCACCTTAGAAGAACGCAACGTCGTCTAATAAGAAAATTACAATAAGCACACAGAAATAATTAAATAAAATACACGTTGTTTCTTGCTTAATTATATCGAGACGTTATATGAGGGTTGCGATTTCAGCGTGAAATCAGAAGAGAGAGAGAGAAGCAACGACGCTATCTCGTCTGATCTTCGCGCAAGATTTCGAGACCGCTTGGGAGGATATGCGTGCGCGCGATGCAGCTTGTAACACAAGCCTTATCCCTTTCTCCGCAAAGGTGCAAGAGACGGAGGAGAGAACGGCGCGGGCGTTTGCCAAACTCCCTTTGAACTTTCCGCGGCAGACCTCGGCGCGCTGCACGAATAAGTTGAAACTTAAGCGCGCGGTGTACAACTCGGCTTTGTAATGCGAAATCCCTACGCTGTGACTCGACCTTTCGACCCCGTTCCCCGCGTAACTTTCGCGTGTTTAAAGAAGTAATTTCCCCCCCGCGCGCGATTCCATTCGCAAGTAAACGATACCCTGAGACGCATCTCATCGTCGTCGCCCAAGTCCATCGACTTTTAGTAGCATCAAGGCGGTACGCGACGCGTTAATTGGAGAGGAACATGCATAGATAGTAGTTCGTTTAATTAAATTCCGCACGAATTCCACGGCTTTCCATTATGTATGCGAACTACAATGCATATTCAAAAGTACATTTCCATAAGTATAGTGCTATTAGAGGCTATCAAACCTCGTCGAGAGATAAAGCCGAAATGTCTTTTTGCGCGCTGTATTTACCGTTGAAAAAAAAAATTAAATTTTTTTCTTCCTTCCCCCCCCTCCCCCTCCCTCGTGCGATCGCGTTCGTTAAATTACGAGCAAATTTATTATTATCGCCGAACTTTTAACGATCCGACTTACCTTCCAAGATGCGCGTACCGCAAAATACGAAAGAGAGAGAAAGAGAGAGAGAGAGACACTTGGCCCCGGCCTGCTTATATAAACCGTCTTCGCGTTATGCCAGTATAATATTAAATTCTAACAGCATGTTCGTGGCATAACCGTGCAATACGAGAGTGCTTAACGATAAGAACAGACGCGGAATTATTACGCTCCGGATCACCCGCTCGTTTCTCTGTCTCTCTCTCTCTCTCTCTCTTTCTTTCTCTCACTCTCTCTCTCTTCTCTTTCCTCTCACTCACTAAAGATAGACCACCCGCAAGAAACACCATTCCCTCGAAGCGATTCAAAGGTTCCCAGCGCACGCCTCAGACGAGACACTTCGCGCGATCCTTTAATATGCATCTCGCATTCGGCGCTTCCGCGCAAGTGTAAGAACGTGTTTGTACGTAAAAGCAACAAATTCGTTTTGCCACTTATAATTGCAGCTATGCGCACCGATCTCAGACGAGAGAAAACATCTTATATGATGTATGTATATATATATGTACATACGTTTAATTTCTTCACACACAAGTTATTTTTTTCTATTTCAAAAAATGTTAAAAATACGTTTCTTTGTGTATGACACACAAAGGAAGATTTTCGAACCTGTTATCATAATACGACTAGAGGTGTTAAGTAACAATAATTATCGTACAAATTAATAGTAATTATCTACTATTGAAGATTACGTAACAAGTGTGCGAACTTCTATGTGCGTATTTCTACTACTGTCTCTGTTAAGTTTCTATCGAAGCGAAACTTCGCTTGTCAGCCCAGCAAAGTAAACGGAATTATCGCAGCTGTTGCACGTTCTCCAATTCTTGATATATATATATATATTTTATATATATATATTATATATATATATGTATATATATATATATATATATATATATATATATATATATATATCAAGCAGGACATATATTAAATGATGTTTTCAACGAAGTTTCTATCGCGTGGCAGCTTTCCAATAACGCATTTCCTACGAACAAACCGGGCGAAACACAATTGCGCTCTCTGCACGTACGATAAAAAAAATCTCTTCCGTCGTTTGCGATTTCCGATCTCGTGCAGCACACGCCGTCTCACTGTCAATAAGTGAGACGGCCTACATTCAGCAATTCCCGAGCTATAATAATGAGGCCGCGATAATTCGAGGCGCGCGCGTTGTAATTACAAAATGTACACCGATAATCTAATATCTTCATCTCGAAGTAAAAAAGTAAAACACATCTTTGACAAAAGTTGAATATACAATTCTCGTGGAATACATGTAAATATAAAACGCGTAGATTCAAAGAAAAATGAAAAATGCTAATGTCACTGAGAGTTAAAATTATGAATCAATTAAAAAAAAAAAAGAACAAGTTTTTAATATTTTAAAGAAAACTGTAATGAAACAATTCAGACACACTGTATATATATTATTTTTAGTTACGTGCGCTATTTGTAAGATTTATTTTTCTAAATTTTTTTCTAATTCTTTTACTACGAATTTCTTTGAGAAATTCAATAACGACGTTATGAAAATCCGGACTACTCTGTTCGGAAATTTAGATTCCCCGAGACTCATCAACGGCTCTATCGTGCATTCTAAGAGGCGCATAAAGGCAACGTAGCGAAGTGGACCGCGCTCGCTTAATTAACCACTCAAATTTAATAACTCTAATCGCGATCCCCGCCCCCATAGCCGGCGCGCGTTTCATCTGCAATTTAAATAGCACTTCTTCCTGTTGCAATTCCGTCGCACAAATATTTGCGCGATCGGCAGCGAAAACAGAGCTACCTACCGTCGAATGATTTTCTACTTTCTCCCGCGGCTGGCTTAATACGGCGGTATATTGTTGTCATCGATCGCATTTTTTTTCGAGATAAGAAGTGTTTTTGTTCGCTCGAGATCAAGTAATTTTATTAATTATCGTTAAACAAATTAAAAGTGTTACACATGTGTCGGCGATAAGAGCTTCGGAGAGTCTTCGCGGTAATTGAGCGAAGCTCTTCGAGAAAATTTCGTGAATTTCTTCCGTGTGATTAGAATCCGCCCAGCTGCATCACGAAGCGCAACTAAATTTGACCGCAAATTTTGCGATCGTTGTCGAGACTTGCTTTTCGCCGGAATAATTGAAATCTGTTGTACGAGGAAAGTCAGCAAGCGGATTCTGGTAATTTGCGAGAAATCCCGCGAGAACCAAACCAACCGTGGGGGATAAATCGGCTGGAGGGTTGAAATCGAGAAAGCGTGACGAATCCTGGGGATTCATCTCGAACGCGACAGCCGGAACAACTCTTCTCGGTTAGTGCGATCACTCAAAATCAGTGTCATTCATGAGACAGAAACTTGGATAGAAACAGTGTGTGTCGCAAACTTGTTGCGTGATCCGAATACGAACATTAAAATGTTTCGCATCAATTTTCTACTAATGTGCAAAAAAAAATAATATATATATATATGTATGTATTTAATTATACATATATACAGAGTATCCGGAAAATCGCCCGCAATTTTTCGGAAAGTGATTGGGGATCCAAAAAGAAGAAAAAAAAGTTATATAAACATAGGTCCAAAAATAAGTCGTTTTCGAATTATAGCCATTTTTATGTCCGCTTTAGCATTCTTCATTTTGTATTTTTTAATTTTTTAATTCTTATTTTTTATTTCTTAAGTTTTTTCAATTTTTCGATATTTGTATAAATACAATTACATTATCTTTAAAATCAAGAATAAACATAAACAAGTATTTAAATCGAATTAAATATGATGTTCAAAATGACTATCTTCAGCACGAATGCGCAGGTCCTTATTTCTCTATCAAAATAGTCCGAAATGAAGTTATTTATGTTAAAACACAACAGTTATTTATGTTAAAATACAATTAAATAAATTATGATTATTATAATTGTGATTATGAAAAAAATTACGATTTTTAAACATAAAAGTGGCTATAACTCGGAAATGACTTATTTCCGGACCTACGTTTATATAGCTTTTCTTTCTTTTTTTTTGGACCTCCAATCATTTCCCGAAGTATTACAGGCAATTTTCCAGACACTATGTATACATATATATACAGGGTGTATATACAGAATGTCTGACAACAAACTATCAAGCCGACGTGTGTAGGTAAATTGAGTCAATCTGAGCAGAAAAGTTATTTACTTGTTTGCAATACTCGCAATAGTTATTGAGATATGAATTAATAAATGTGAGGCAATGAGCGCGCAGGGAGCAATGATCGGACTCTATAGGCGTGCACGATTATCACCTGGAAAGAAAAATGGCTTCTCATGCAATGTCTTAGCAACGAGAGGTGGAGTAAACAAAAAGCGCGACGCGACTCAGCTTCTTGCGATCGAGCGCTATTCGGCGGTACGCAGCGAGCAGCAGCGAGCGAGGAGTAGAGCTGATGATCGTGCACGCCTATAGAGTCCGATCATTGCCCCCGCGCGCTCATTAGCTCATATTTATTAATTTATATCTCAATAACTATTGTGAATTTTGCAAACTGGTAAATAACTTTTCTGCTCAGATTGATCCAATCTACCTACACACGTCGGCTTGATAGTTCGTTGTCAGACACCCTGTACATATATATATATATATATATATATATATACATATATATATACATATAAATGTATAATATAAAATTAAACTATAAATATAAAAGTTTTATCTTGTAATCATAAAAACACTTCACAATTATTTGTTCGAGTTATAAAAGAAATGGAAATAATTCATGAAACGAAGCTATTACATGGTTGCGCGAACAACGAGAAACGGCGTAGTTAACTAATGCTTAAAATTGTTTTCATAAAGAAAATCTCTTACACATAAATATTTAAATTACCAGTAGTAGTCACAAAGAGTTTATTTTCCGTCTGTCTAGTTGGCGTTATAGCAGAAAAACGTTAATTAAATATATGTATATATATATATATATATACGACTTTGACGTAAATAAAGTTGTGAATATCTGTCTGTCACATAACGCGTGCTCAAATATTATCCCAACGCGATTTGCAAGTACAATATATTTAGATATTCCGTTCTGTTGCCGCGTGATAACAAATTATCCAGCCGGCGAGCATTATCTCGACGGTGAATCTGGTTTCACTAAAAAAAAAAAAAGAAAAAAAAATAGGACGCGCCGCGATACCGAGTCATTTGCGAGAAAAACGGATTCAATGCATCGGAAGAGGAATAATGGAACTCCGTCGGGAGGGGGGGGGGAGGGAAAAAAAATAAGCTGTGTGTTCCGACGTCTAACGTTTGAAAGAAAGACTTGACTGCTTCATATATACACGAAACAACTCGCGCGATTTTTCATCCGCGCGTACCATTGAAAAACTTGTCGCTCGTTAAATTGCGCGCTGGAGAGTGTGCCACAGGATCAAGTGGCATTTTAAAAACTGCTCACGAAAAGTTAATGAAGATCCGTGCGAAGTAAATAGACGTGAGAAAAATTTCTTTGCATTCAGCAAGTAATATGAGACACGTCGTTAGAGTTTCGTCTATGTGGGTTGTGATTGTAAAATATTAGATACACACCTTTCATCACGCAAGAGAGTTTCCTATTTAATTTTTGAATAAAACATATTTTGTAAAAAAATACATTTTTATCTTAATTAAATTTTCTGCAAAGTTTTTATTACTGCAAATATATATGTATGTGCACATCACATGTTGTCATATACGCAAAATATTTTCATGTAATGTAAATTTACTGGGAGAAGAAAGTAACATACATACATTTTTGTTTTCAGAAAATATGTGAAGGAACATCTATTATTTTTAAAATTATTTTTTCTCGTTGCCGTTTTATGTTTGTAAGCGGATATAGTGTCGTCGCCCGAGCGATATGACAGACGTGCCGCTGAGGAAGCACGTACTACGTTGCTAGCTAATTAGTGATTTTCTTTTTGGTAAACAGTTGCGATAACAGAAAGTTCCTCGACGACTCTGAAACGAGACGCGCTGGTCGATACAGCCTGAGCTTCTTCTCGATTTAAGCCTAACGAATGTACTTTGTATATATACTTTTCGTAATAAACATCTTTAAATACTCAAGATCCTTACATTTTTTATTCGAAAATTTATTTGACGTTTTATTCTATGAGTAAACGCTCAACACAAAGATCGGGCAAGGAAGCTTGAGCTTATAAGAACGAAAAGAGAAAAGCACGCGCGACAAAGAGAAAGAGAAAAAAAAAGAAAAAGAGAGAGAGAGATGGAGAGAGGAAGGGCGAGACGTGATGAGGCGGATTGTTGATTTATGCGCTCGATAAGAAGATGCAGAACAGTATCTGGCTGTTGAAGCTCGCGTCATCTATCTTCGTTGCCCGCTACGTGGCGCGGTGGCCGCGCATGGTGCCCGAACTTCCGGCGCGCGGGCTGAAGAATTTCCCGTGGGATATTTTGTAATTTAACGGATGAAAGGGTGCCCGCCCCCCGTTACACCGGAAGAGAGAGAGAGAGAGAGAGAGAAACTGACGCGCGGCGTTTCTTCGACGGTCTGCATTCTCGGTGCATCACGTCGCGACGCGAGTTCTCGGGGTATTTGAATATTGCGTCTCGCTTCTTCGTCCCGTCGATGGGACTGTCTGAAGGTCTCGATGTGCGATGAGACGGAAACATTTTCCGGAAATAGTGGACGCGACATGCGTTGAATACGAGAAATGTTCTTTAATAAATTGAATAGTTTTCTTCGAAACACAGAGAGATCCTACATGCGAACATGAGTTCTTTTTTTTTTTTTTTTTCAAAAATTGGATCCACGTTGTATATTACATCACGTGATATCTGATATAACCTCTCTCCGGCGTGAGATTGAAGTGGTGTTCAAATTTTTCCATCAGTAAAAACAGAAGCTCGCAACGTCTTCAATTTCAACTAAAACGGTATATAGGTACTTTACCTTTTTTTTTTACGGCAAACAATTTTTACGTATTTCCAATTCAGGAATACGCGCGTGAAAAGTAATGTTTGCAATCCCAAATACGGACTTTGTATTCGCAAGCTGTTTAAGCACACCGCTCGCGCTCGGCGCAAGGAATGAATTTAATTAAAAACCCACGCGCGCGCGGCTTCAGCCCGCGCCCGTTGAACGCTCGCGTCCCGAGGGATGAAAGGCTCTTACTTCATTAATGACGGGCTCCTCCTTACGACCGAGTCGTCATTTAGCCGACTGAAAGCGTAGAACCGGTTTCTCATTCCGTTCTCTCATTTTGCAACCAGCCCGGGCCAACAACGATGTTTTTGCAAAGCGCGCCGACTCTCTTCGCGCAAAATTCTATGCAAATAACGAAGCCGACTCGCGCACTACAATATTTCTCGGCGCGCGAAACACTCGCCCGTGTAACAATTTACAGACGTAAAACATTTCGCCGTCTTGCTGTAGAGAGAGAGAGAGAGAGAGAGGCAGTTTAACGTCGAGACGCGATAATTCGGTCAGCTCTTGTTGTCATCAAGTATATATATGTATATATATATATATATATATATATGGCTATATCAGCGTGTATAAATGTCGCAAAACACTGAGTAGAGAGAAAAACAAACTGTATTATATCGCGTATATAATAAACAAAGAAAATACAAAGTATACAAAAAATCGCATACAGGATTGAAAAAGTATTGGCACATCTATAGTTTTGAAAATAACTTTATGTAGTGAGGTGTGTATATATTAATGCAAAATATATGTCCATTAATGTCTTATGATATACGGAAGCAGTGTGTTTTTCAAGAACTCTCGATATTGTAATTGAAACAAGTTAAAAAAAAAAAAAACGATAAAAAGTATTACCACACCTGCGTTTTACTTAGAAAATACATAATAATTCTCTGGAAGTTTTTAATCTCGCACTCTGTAGTAAATTATCTCGCGACACATCGATATGCATCCGAGCATTTACGATTTCTTCGATAAATTTGAAATTTCCAACTCCTCGTTATAAGACGCACAATCCCCATTATGTGCATTGTTATTAAAAATGTGAGTGTGCCAGTACTCTTTTTGAAACCACTGTATATACATAATGTACAAGAAAAATACAAGATTGAAACAACAAAAAATTCGCGTGAAATTTATACTTCGTATAAAAAATTTCTTATTTTCATCAATAGATTGTTGTGATATAAAAAAGAGAAAGTTATACCTCGGGGCATTTTCAAACGAGAAAAAAAAATAAAAACTCGACTCGAGATAAATCAAAGAGTATGTCTATTAAAATGACAATTAAGATGAAAGATTCGGGAAGAGACTTTCCGGCAGCGCGCGCGTTTTCCTTAATTTTTATTAATGAGAATGAGCTGTCTTCATTACCGAAGACCTATGCTGCGAGACTTTTCATAAATCAGATACTGTTCCCGTCGTTGTGGCGTAATTACGTGCCCCTCCACATACCTTCTTTGTAAAACTCGTCTCTCTCTCTCTCTCTCTTTCTCCTTTGTCACGTCAACATTCTCATTTCCATCGACCGACCGACCAGGCTTCCTTCGGCCTGGGTCAAAGAGCGACGTTCGTCGTGCAATTAACAGCGCACAATTGCTGGCTCTCTTAATTCCGGAGTCGCGCGCGCGCCGCGCCAAGAGTGGACCTTCATTCGTCTTTAAATCAGTTCCAGGAGCGTTCGTGGAAGCGTGCGAATGACAGGCTCAGCAGCAGTTCGCCGAGCAAGCACAACTTTTTAGCCGGTGCCGTCGTCTTCGGTAATCCGCCCCCGCTTCGTCATCGCCACCGCCAACGACGTCGACGACAACGACGAGCCGGTCGCTCCGATCTTCTCGCCAGCTCGCTAGTTTTCGCTCTGCTTTTTCTTTGTACCTAACCAGCCTTACTTTCTGCGCTCTCTCTCTCTCTCTCTCTCTATTTTTACGTCTCATTTTCCAACAACGCGACCAACAACGACGTTGAAAATTTTCCTCCGGCCATTTTTCTTCTCTTCTTTTTTCTCACTGACCGCCTACGCGAAAACCAGAGACCGTCTATCCCCTGCTAAAGTTCCATGGTTTTCAGCTTTTAAGCGAGCCACGGGACTACGGGACTCTCGCGCTCGCACACAGGATGAGAAAGGAAGAGAGAAAGAGGAAAGTCTTTCTTCTGTCGGTATCGAAGGAAACATAGCGATGTCAGGACCATAACCCCCCGTGCTGCGACAAGGCACCGACACCCTCGCCAGCGGCGACAAGCGAACGCCAAATTGCTCTCGTTACTTTGTATTCGCCATGAATAACGCGCGCTACCGATCCCCGTCGTCTCCGCGCCAACTTTTCCAACGTGCTTCAACTTTACGTGGCTTTGATCTCGAAGTCGAGGTTGCGCGCGTACAACGGGGGACAGGCTGCCACTCTCGCTTTATCTCGCCCAAAGACACGGTCGTCTTTATGTATCGTGATCCCTTCGATCGGTTTCACGGAGTAAAGATCATCATCGCTTACGGCTTTTATCACCTCCAATATATATATTGTCTCTATTGTAATTAAATTCATTTTCGCAAATTACATATGTAATCGTTTATTTTACGTGCTCGTGGCTGTGTTTCTGTTTCGACTCTCTTCTTCCATTATATTTTATATGATTTTATATTTTTAATCCTAACTTTATATAAACAGTTTTTTAGATATCCTGTAACTTCTGAACGTCTGACGCGATTGTTTTATTGATTAAAATGTTGCAAAAACTCGGTAAAAATTCATGGGGGTTTTTCATTCAACAATCTATATTATAAGAAAATAACATCAGTTTTGATACATTTTCTTTACATCGATGAGAGCGAGAACGAGGCTCGAATCGAACCGGTTGCAGGATTCACAAATGAAATACTAATATTAGTTGACATTTACTGCAATCGACATTTGACAAATGTCGGTTCATTTGGTTCTGCTCTCACTCGATCGATTTAAAATAGTCGTCACGAACCTGAAGAACACCTGAGTAATGGTTTCTTATATAATTTGTTTTATGTTTTTAGAACTTTTCCACTAAATAGTTAATAAAATGTTTTCATTTTCAAAAATCCCACGGACATTAATGTCCGGAAGATTGCAGGATCAGCAGTTAATCTTCTAAATTTGTTTTTCAATAAAACGTTTATGTATACAATTTAGATAGATGCGGATTTATTTGCCGCAAATAAATATAATTTGCCGCGTTTGTGTTTCATTACGTGTGTGTGTGTGAAAACACACACACGTAAATTCCTTCAAACAGCAAACAATTCTCTCTCTCTCTCTCTCTCTCTCTCTCTCTCTTTCTCTCTCTCTCTCTTTCTCTGGTGTGGTAGATCGATTTTGAATTCGTTCACGGCGGTGAAGTTTGTGGCTTGAACTGTATCCAAATATCTTGAATAGCAGCAGCAATATTAATCCGACTGTAATTTACGTAGAGAGGTCATTATTGCGGCCTGTTTCGCGAACGATGTGTGAGAGATAGGAACGTGCACTTTGATAATGCATCTATCTCCAGAGGCAACAGTTGGAACTTCACGTCCGTTTAATCCCGCTATCATACAGAGATTACTACGCTGCAACTAGTCCACTACACTCCATTGCGGGATAAACGTCGCCGCCGATACATTTCGTGCGCGGAATTAGATTTATCGTTCGACGTTTGCGTTCGTTACACGCCCGCTCTCTCGTCGCACAAAGGACGCGGAATACTCACGCGCGCATATTTGTATTTCGGAAATCTAACGGATATTCTCCGATGAAAACGTATCGATTTATATAACTCTCTGTTTTATATATTATTATATATAATTTGATAGAAAAAAAAAAAAACCTTTTCCGTCACGTGCCGTCGTTCGCGCAAACAACATGATTATGACATCAAAAGAATAAAATAAACACAGTAGTATTATTCTCGCGTGATATGTAAAAACTTTCGAGAACGCATAAACACGAGCGAAAGCAGCGAGCGCGTAAATTCAACATCGTCTCGAAATCTGCCTATTTATTTGTCGAGTTATTTCTTTCCCCGTAACACGCGCGCGTAAAATAATACGGGCGCGCGCAAAAAAAAAAAAAAAAAAAAAAAAAAAAAAAAAACAGAAAAAAAACAACAAACCATGGTATCGGTAAAATCCAATATCAAATAGTTTATCGAGATATCGAAAGTCAGAGAGTCGGGTGTAAAAATAATGACGCGAAAATCCGCGGTTGCGATTGCTATGCATAGAAGTTAAATCGGAAATCGCAATATCTCCCCCCCCCCTCCCCTCCGTTCTCTCTCCGATTTCTCCGTGTGTGCGCGCCCACATTTCTCGCCGCACAACCCGCCGTTTATTTCATCTTACGACAGTCGATTCGACATCGCGAGTTATCACACGCGCATTCGCTGCTGCTCAGGTGGATCGCCGGGTTATCGGCACGTTACCGAAATACCGCGAGAGCTGGCGCGGGTAGATAATGCGTTTAACATCCTCGCGGTATCTTCTCTCTCTCTCTCTCTCTCTCTCTCTCTCTCTCTCTCTCTCTGAATTTGAACCACGGTGCGAATTCATCCCGCTTGCCGTTTCTCCCTAACTCGGTGTAGTATGTGTACGCACGCGCATGATTCGCGGTGAATACGCGCTATGCGCTATTTCACGGCGGTTGAACGTCGGTTTCCATTATCAAACGTCGCGATCGCGACAGACGATAAATTTCACGAGTGCGCGGGGTTTCAAATGTGTGTGTGTGTGTGTGTGTGTGTTTGTGTGTGTGACAATAAGATCAAATAAGAAAAGTGTGAAAAAAACAGCGTCGCGATTGATAAAGACAAAATTCTATATTTTGAAATGCAATAACCGCAGCGTATATTCGCGTTCATAAATCCCGCAGCTTCGGTATTTTCTAGAAACTTTGAACATATCGAGAGAGAGAGAGAGAGAGAGAGAGAGAGAGAAAAAGAGTGAGAGAGAGAAGAAAACTCCTGACGCGCATTCCTGGCGTACGCGCGGTGACGGTTCTCCGAGAAGCGACCGCGCGGCGGCGGCGACGACGTTAACTCTTTCCCGCGCGGAAATAGATGACGACGAGAAGCGTCAGTTCAAATCCCTGCGGTGCGCGTCAGCAAAATCTCGCCAACGAGTTCAGAGAAAACGCGAACGAACGATCGCGCAAATGTGATGCGTCACGCGTCTACGTGTTTGCGGAGAGGATATTTGTCGGCGCGGCGGCTCTATCAGCGTACCGGAACTTTCGCCGTTGCTCTCTCGTCAGAGAAGCGTCTTTTCCACCACTGTCTGAAATATCCAGGGACATCATCCCGCCTCTGTGTGCTTCCCGCAAAGTTTTCGTCGTAGATTTGCGTACACCTCCTTCCACACACCTTTCCTTTTCTCCCGCCCTCAACCCGTGGGAACACGACGATATATACCACTTAATCTTTCTTCTTTCATAATTCACGCATCGTCGTGTTAAAACGAGAATTCTCTCGTTTTTTCGTCACTTTGTGCGGAAACGGAACGTGTCTGTTTGCGACAATTTTTTTTTATACCACGACATTTCGTCGATTTTAGACAACGATTTTTTTTTTATAAATAACAATGGAGTTGTTTTTCTTTTGTTTTGTATTTGTAATAGAGCCACATTTGTATACGCCAATAAGCAAGTTTGCAAATTGCCGAACAAACGACACAGAAATGCGAGAGCAAAAAGCGACGAGCGGGAAAAGACAAACACTCGTCGTGGAAGCTGGGAAAACCGGCTGTAAAAGCGGAGAAAAATAAAGGCGGCGTCTGCCGCGTCCCGTCGATCGCGTTAGAACGTCGAAACTACCGATACGTATGTACATAGAACGACAACGAGCCGCCGCCGCCGCCGCCTCCTCCGTCGTCCGGTAGATCGTTTGTTTTGAGACTCAACATAGAACAGCAGAGCATCCGATAGAGGCCAATAGAGGGGCGTCCCGGTCGATCGGTCGATTCGGTCAGCCAATGATACGTAAAGGACCCCGGAAAAAAGAAACGAAAAAAACCTGATCGCAAAAAGAAAGAAAAAGAGAGAGAGAGAGAGAAAAGAGAGAAGAGGCGGGGGAAAGAGAAAGAGGGAAAGAGAAAGAGAAAAAGCGATAAACGAGACGGAACGAAAAGCTATAAAAGCGGAAGGGGAGCAATGGAGAAAAGTGCGAAAAAGAGAAAGAGAGAAAGACAGAAATGCATGCATCGCGACTCGCCTTGTTCAAGCTCGTATGCATGTGTGTGTGTGTGTGTGTGTGTGTGTATAGGTAGGTGTAAAATAGGGGACACAGAGACGGTCATTGTGTAAGCACGAAGCCGTTGCAGCAACGTAATGCACTTAACGTTATCTACTCCCCTCTTCGGTCCGCAACTACTCGACGACTGTCACTCCATTTCACCCTGCCCGTACGTTGTGCCTCCGCCGCGTAATTCCCTGCTCGCCCCTTCGATGCCCATCGAGCGTCACGATATAGACGCTTCCCATCCACGCGGTACCCCACTCGAATCTATTCGCACCGGCGCTTGTATAAATGGCGGTCTCCGGCCCGTTAGACGTGTTAGACGTGTGTCGATGCGCGTTACAGTTGCACCTGGGAGTACGATTTTATGCAAAAAGCCGCCCTTTCCGCGGGATATCGCGGTTTATTGTCACGATTATTGGCACGAGTTTGCCTCTCATCCGGAAATATCGACTTCCGCGTTCTGGGAATATAAATTAGGCTAATCGGTTTTTGAGGAAGTGTAATATCGTGACGTTTGCTTACACAGAGTTGCACTCCTTTCGAATTAATATTCCTGACTTTTGCGACAACAGAGATTCTGCAAAACACGTTTAAAATCTGATTTTTCTTATTGTTGAAAATGCTTATCGAATAACAATCTCTGCAATGGTAAGTAAACGCATTAATATCCGGATCGTTCCGAAGTGCACGGAGACGAGAGTAACAAGTTTCAAGTTGCGCCTTGATCGACCCTAATTTTATTAATTATCGCGGATCTAGCCTGCTCCAGTTGCAACGGACATTAACCCTCTGATGCCCCATTCAATTTGTATCTTATCTAAAGTTCTACATAATAAACTTTCAAGCGATGACTAAATTTTCATATTGCGCTCGCCCCCGTCGAACATGGAATAAAGTAAAACACTCTTCAACGCCTTTAAAATTACTTTCCACGATATAATTCTCTCTTTTCCCTTTTATATTAAATTTTATTATTGAAATCTTTGCATTTGAAATAAAAACTTCAATTTATTTTCACAGTATTTGATCAAGAGTAAAAGTTACAGTTAAAATGTTAATTTTAATTCGAGTAGACACGTAAAAAAATGTTAAAACAATTCATTTGTCATGTGTTATTTATTGACAGACTGGTAATATGTTAAGTAATTAACACTTCACATTTATATTTTGTCTTTAAGTGTGATGTGAAAATGGAATAACATATGAAATAATTAAAACCTATATGGAAGAATTGTCAATAAATAATGCACATGAAGAATGAGTTACTTTTACATTTTTTACATATGTCCCAGGTCCATTTGAAATTAACATTTTATTTTTTTACTGTGTAACTATCGTTTGAAACTTTTATTTTTATAATTATTAAAAAGAGACTTCTACTCTTTTATCATTATTAAAAAAAAGCTTCTATTTTTATCATTATAAAAACTCTGGTTTGTTCATTGTTATTTTTTTCGTTTTCTTATTATTAAAACTTTACACAAAACAACTAAAAAATCTGATTGATACAAAACAATATGCGCAACTTTGAATTTAGCACAGCGATATGTGCAAGAAATAAACGCGCGCGCGCGCGCGTAAACTAAAAAGCATTTCGCACACATAGCATTTTACTACGAAAATACATTTCTACAGCGCATTAGGGAATCAACGTCGAAAGTTGATCGTGGACGAGAAGTTTTGGGATGGACGCGGCCGTCAGTGATGTCAATTTTATGCCCGGTGTGTGTGTACGCGTGGCGCACTTAGGACGGCGCCATAAACCAACTCGACCGCCGCGTAATGTCTACTCCAAGGCCTTTAATACGCGATCGGGGAATAAAGGGGAGTTAGCATAACGCGTGCGCGCCGGTGTAATCAAAGGTGCGCCGGCAATCAACGTGGCAGTCGCATTTGGATGCGGTCCGGCGTCAGTTGCAGAGCATCGCACACAACTGACTATAGATTCGCTCGCGTATTTCCCCCGAAAATCGAAATGTGCGGCGCGCGGTCTTCAAAAATGCGTCGCGAGATTTGCGATTCACGTGAAAAGCACATCCCTCGCGGGATGTGTAACCACGCGACAGAACACAATCCGTGCAAATATCACGTGTAGAATTCCGAGTGCGAAAATAAACTAAAAATTGTGTTAAGCCGAGAGAAGTGCGAACACGATGCAATATGCGATGATTGCCGTCGGAAATATTGCGCGTATTTCACAAAAATATTTAGCAAACGGAGAGTAATTAGAGCAAATTTTTGTTTTCACGATGTTATTTCTAATTTACGTGAAATCGCGCGGAAATCTAAACGGAACAATTTCGCTTTCGGCGAAAGACAACGAACAGCATTACGTTGTAACGAGCGCTGCATGTTGTTAAGCAACAAATATGTTTCGTTGTAAAGTAAAAAAAATCACAAGTTTTAATGAAACGCACATATCAGAGATAAATAATAGCAATTACATTACATTATGGCGTTATTGTTCAGAACTTCATCTCGATATACGAATATTGCGAGATAATAAACACCAAATGCCCCGGTGACCGAATTAGAAAAGTGATAGCACGGCAATCCGGAGGTTCGACTCCCGGCCGAGATGTTTTTTTTTTCACAATATTTTAAAATTAGATAAGAGAGTAAACGAGGATTTCTCATATAAGTGATGCAAGTATAGCATCCTATCAGAATTTAGGAATTGAAATTTCAATTCAAACTCACGTGTCAAACTTTATTAATAATATATATAAGTACAAAGAAAAAAACCAAAAAGCTCCTATGGTCCAGATTGAAGGTGGACGTTTAAACACAATATAAAACGCAGTGTATTCCGGACACGTTTCGATCACTCGTTATTGTTGATCATCTTCAGCACGAAACGTTCGGAATACACTGCGTTTTTTTATATTGTGTTTGAACGTCCACCTTCAACCTGATTGCGATCCATAGGCTCTTTGGTTTCTTCTTTGCATTATAATTTGTTTCATCGAAGAGAGCCATTATTAAAATATTAATTGTATTATATATAAGATTATGTGTTGCGTTTTGCAATTGATTTGACATTTATGGTTCTTTGGACTTTAAAAGCTAGTTGTGAAATAATGCGATAAAATATTTTTTTCTAATCAGAACACACGCGTATGTGTGATAAACTGACAATAATAATAAATATACACACAGTAGAGCAAACGCGTACGGGAAAATAAAGTTTTGTCATTATAAGTCTACGGAATTGTTTGTTTCATCAACAAAACGTTTCGTTGGCAAAACAAAAATCTTAACAAACTTAAATGTTTTTTTTGCTGACCATCAACTAATTTTTTTTTTGCTAACAAATCTTTTTTTTGTTTTGCGTATTGTAGTCACGCAGTTATGTATTTTTTGATGTGAAAAATTGAATGATACGTTATTTTTAGCTCAATGTTAATAAATAACTTGAGAATTGATGTTATTTTACCGTATCGCGGCGAGCTGCGAAGTAATTAAGAAGAATGTTGTCTCGTCGAGGACTTTCATTGTACCCTCGAGATATTCTTCTTAAGGATCTTCATTGTACTTTGATCCGTCTCGGTGGACGGGGTAAGATAATGAAACGAAGCGTTATTAACATTTTTGTAGCCCCCGGGGGAAGTGCATCCGGCGCTTTGTTTGAATTTTTTAAGAATACAAAATTACAAAGTACACAACTGAACGACGACTAAAGAATTCAGAGTGAGACACTACGCGTATAGTTTATTCTGCGCATGACGAATGTGTAAATTAACACACCGCGGGAGAGAAAAAGATGACAAATGAGAGACCACCGACGCGACGGTGACAAATAAGAGGAATGACAACAGAGAGAATTTTGTTACCGTACTTGGAATGTATTTCAAGTATAATCAAAAGAGCAAATTCTAGAGAAATTATATCCACGTCGTAGTATACATTTTGCTATCGAGAAATTTATTTATTTATTTAAAAAAAAAAAAAAAAACAACGTTACGTATCGCGCGTACTATACGCGACAAGAAAAATCACGTTCACCGAAAGCAGACAAAATAAATCCAGGGCGACACGATCAATCGACCGCAGCAAAAAAAAAAAAAGTTAAAAACGAGATTTGTGAAGAAACGCGAAAGCGATAAATTGGTCTCGTTTTTATTCGCGAGCGAGGCGATAGTTCACGCGCGGGCAAGTCGCCCTCGCATGCGAGAGCGTCTCGAAGCCCATCGTGAAGCGAGCGTTAATAAATAACTGCGTGCAAGATTTGACGGCTCTCGATGGATCGAATATCGTCGTCGTCATCGTCGTCGTCGGTCCGATAACGAGTTATCGAGTCCATTGTCCGGCGAAGATTATCGCGATGAGCGATGGCCGACGAACGAGAAGGCGGACGCGCGAAACAGTTCGTTCTCTCTCCCTCTTCCCCCCCTCTCTCTCTCTCTCTCCTTCTCTCTTTTGACGGGATAACGGCAGAGAGGACGCGCACCGGTTATCACCTCGTCGACACGGTTATAATTGTCATCGTTATCGTTATTGCGTCACATAACCTAATTGCCATGCGACGCAGCCGTCGGCCCTTATCCCGACGACGATTAACATCGACGCGACACAGCCGGGAAACACGTCGTTCATCCATATGCAGTTACCGGTAACGGCGCCGCGAAATCCGCTCGTATCCGCGAATAAATCTGTTGGCTCCGCTAAAATGTCGCATAAAATCACGCGATTGATTGTCGAAGACGTTAACGATGTGATTAAATAGTGTGAAGATTTTATGGTATAATTTTGTGTGTATGTGTGTGTGTGTGTGTGTGTGTGTATGATCAAAGTTTATTAAGTTATTAAATGAGAATCGTGAGAGATCTCTGGCGAGCAACATCAATTTTAATGGACAGAAAGAAGTGCGTTTATATATCGTTTATTTCGAAGCAACAAACGTTTGTACGAGTACTCGCAAAAATATCGGGCGCAACATCACCCATTGATACGTTAAACGTGAAAAATACGCTTATACTGTTATTGCATAATTATGTACGTTTGGTGGTAACAGAAAAAGCGGAATTTTGCATATAAAACTGAATAAAATTGTTGCCGCAATTTTGCGTGAAAAACAACAGGTAGGGATCGAGAGAAATTGGCCCCAAGCTAGCGCAAAAACATCGAACGTAATGCTGCGTATAAAGTATTACGACGCACGTGTCAATAACAAATATTAATCTATAATTTTTTATTCTTTCTATATTTCTAAATTTTACACATTTATGTAGCGTCATACGCACACAAATATCGTTCTAACAGATCATTGCGCGAGAAATTGTATAACGATATTCTTCATTCTAATCCTGTAAACTCCCGACATTAAATGTCCTAGCGATTCTTGAAAATGAGAAAATCTTATTAATTTAGCGGAAGAATTTCTAAAAAATAAAAACATCATTATCTCAAAACTAATGTTATTTCCCTAATAGAGAATAATTGGATAATTAAAACCCCACAAATCTCTTTACAGAGTTTTTGCAATGTTTTAATCAATAAAAAAAACTCGCGTCAGACATAAATGTCCAGAGTTTACAAGATATGTATCTAAAAAGAACGTTTATGGAAGTTAAATATCATTTATGTATATTAATACGTACAATATTTAACCCTTTGTGGCCAGATCTCAATAATGAGGACAAGTTGGCCAGACCGGGTCTGTGAGACCCACGCTACTTTAGGAGATCGAATATCTCCGCGAAAAATCAATATGCTTTCAATTTTGTTTTTTTTTTTTTTTTTTTTTAATCAAAATTTTGAACAATTCTGCGTCGATAAGAAAAAAACGAACAAATTGACAAAATCTCGCAAGTAATTTCGAAGATATTAGCGTTTAAAAATAAAAGTTTGTTTTTAAAAACACTGATGCGCAATTTTTGAGCGAGTCTGGGAGACCCACGTCTGAACTTGAAGGGTTAATAATTTAATTATTAAATTTAATTATTAAATGAAGTTTAAATCACATTAAAGTAATTTCCACTATATAAATTCTACAGTGTACGTGAAGTAATTGGATTATAATCAGAAAATATTGAAATTTTGACATTAACTATACGCAAAGCGCGCGCATATAAAACTGCATTATTACGCAATATTCTTCAGCGTTAAAAAAAAAAAAAAAAAAAAGAAATAAAATAAAAGAAGAATTGCTGAAACCTATTGCGTTTTGACATTCGCACATGATTGAACACCTACATCCAATATCTCTACCTCGAAAGCAATCCCATGTGTGCAGTAAATTAAGCCGGAGATGCAGTAGCACGATGGGTTGTTGTCAGCTATCCAATAACGTAATCATCGCTATTGAGCTGCGAAATTTAATTAGTCCAAAACAGCGATTCCCTCTTTTCACGGAGTTTTAGCAAATTATTCGCCTCAATATTCAAAGTTATTCGTAATCGATGCCACTCACAAATCGGAGCCGGGTAGCGGAGAGAAAACGAGCTTTTCAGATATTTACTACTGAAAGTATATTGAAGCTGCTTTCCAATATATAAAATGTCTCTGCATATATTATATAAAACAGTAGACGAATAAATGTTGAAAGCAAAAACGAAATCAAAAAGCGTCATAAACATTTCATTGGGTCTCATTGTAATGAGAAAATCATGATGATGAGAGTTTTGAGATTTCGAAGAGAAGCCGCGGATTGGTACCCGTTAGTTAACCGACGTCGAGATAAATGATCATTTTCGCTGAGCCTGGCCGCAAGTTTCTATTTTGTTAAGAGTTAACAGATTATTGATAGCGGCGAAGCGCCGTTCTTATAGTTCCCCGTCCCCGACGTTTTATTACTTCAGAACCGTCTCCGTAATATATGAGGTAATAATAGGGCTCCACGGAGACACTATATCACTATTATTACTGAGCTACACGATCCAATTCCAGTGAAAGCGTGGTGTCGCACTTTTATCTTATTTCCCCCGGAAATATGTACGCGATCTTACGCGACTTTCCCCTAAGTGGTGGTATTAACAAAGGAACAGGATGGAACTCTCTGGAATCGAGAAATAAGATTGCCGTCGCGTGTCGCGCATAAATGCATCGATCGGATATAACGATACCGCAACTCAATAGCGTTTCAATACAGCTCGTTATCGATTGAATCGTCGCTAAAGAGACTCGGGGAAGTAGAACGAGACGATCGTTATACGTTTAATAACCATCTTCTTTTGCGCTTTTCACACAGCAATAAAAATAATGTATTATCATTATTATTATTATTATTATTATTATTATCATTATTATTATTATTATTTAATGTAGCAAAATAAAATTACAATTTAATTCTCTTCTTCGCGCTTATTTTGCTGGCAGTTTTACGGTTGGATTTTTCAAAATTTTTCAAACGCACATTTTCATCTCGTTATATCCAGAGAAGATATTACCGATTGCACATTTTTATCCGAGAAACTTGGCGAAATTTCAAAATTTTTAATTGGAGAAAAAATCTCAGCGAGAGAATCGCGTAATTCGCGCGAGTTTTCAAATATAACATAATCATCAAATATTTTGTCGCGCGAGAATATATTCGCGTTGCAAATATCATCGAGAATTTTCTCTGGTAAAGTCGAGAAATTTCGGAGAACGTGTCGCAATACAATAAATCGAGCATTTCGCCGGTGCATTTCCGCGGACACGTCGGACTGCTCGTTATCGCGTTCTATCACTACTGTTGCTGAACCGCACAACCTAATTACCGCGGAAGTGAGGCGTCATCCCTTATCTCGGGACCGATTAACTTCGTCTGCACAGACATGGAGAAGCCAGTCAGCAAATCGCATCCGGGACACACGTCTTTCGACCGTCGCGCGACGGCCGCCGCCATCGCGCGACACGTATCGCGGATACCGCATGTATATCCACGAAACACACGTATGCACATCAGAGAGTCCTATCTTGAGGGAACGAGAGACGAGAGAAATGCGTTCTCTCTCTGTGCTCTCTCGTCGAGCCGCGATCAATTATTGCAGAATATGCTACATCGAGCGCGCAAGTGTCGTGAGTTTAATGTAACGGCAACTCTAAATCAGCGGTGGGAATATATTATCCTTTAACAAGTTTCGCGGTAAGTTAAAGTTTCCTTGACGAAAATTACGCGTGGGACCTTCCGTAACTTCGTAACTGCCCGCGACTTTTAATTTCCCATGTTGGATATCTTAATAATCGAGACTCCGTGTAAGCGAAATTTTTCTTAGAAACAAATTTTTATTTCAAGTTAATTGACGAACGAGGTCGAATTGATTAAAAAAAAAAAAAAAAGATTCACTCTCGCAAGTTTTCTCTTTTTTGCGCGATGCGCGCAAAAGATTTGTGTGATTAATAAAATCGAACTGACGCGACGTTAACTCTCTGCTGATTCTAGAAGTTTTAGATTTAGAACAAGTAAATTATCTGCAAAAATTTTATCGGCTTCTTTATTAGCTACAGAATCCATAAACTTTTTTCCCCATATCTCCCTCTATCACGCACGTTTTTCAAGCATGAAAAAAAGTGTACGCAAGAAGTGGCCCAGACGAACAATAAAACCATTCTCATATTTTCTGGACGATCGAGCAGTCGATAACCTTCACCGAGGGCTTTCCGACGAACATAAGGCAGAAAGCATATGTTCCAATATCCCCGCCTTAATCCTCAATAAACCAGACGCGTGCGCGCGCGCTTTTCGCCCTTCGAGAGATACGGTCTCCCGTCGACCCCCGATGAACGCGAAACCATAATTTCTTGCCTCGTCGCCTTTCCGCCGGAATAATGCTTTCCGTAGAGCTCCGAGCCAACCATTAATTCCGTGACGAACACCCCTGGCAAGGACACGCACGCTAGTCAGTGCTAGTCACGTGACTTCCGGCCAAGTAGTCGTTCCTTTGTATTCTACGACGGTACAAGGCCCACAGGCAACTTGCCGGATCCCGTCTTAAGGATCTTCGCGGCCCGGACGGTCCACTGCGCGGGGATAAATCACTTAATTTCGCCGCTTCTGAATGGTTTCCAACAAGCGAGATCCCGAATATTGTTCTCTTTCTATATCTAAATCGACGGTGCACTTTTATCGTAAAAAATATACGCAACGATGGATTCGCATATTTTATTTTAACAATTTATTAAATAAATTCCATAACATAAAATATCAAACAAAAAATGAGTGAGAGAGTTAAGACGTCAAATATAAAAAGTGGAAAAGAGTGAATTTGGCGGAACACGTGTGTCGCGCTATCAAGCGTATGAAAGGGAAGTAGTGGCGAAGAGAGTGGAGAGAGATAAAGAGAGAAAGAGATAGAGAAGGAAAGAGAAAGAGAGAGAAGCGGGATAGCGTGAAAGGAAACAAGAGATAAAACAGCGGCCGTGTTATGGCGACCACCAGAGACCGACGGAAATGGTGATAAAGTGCTGGTAAATAATGTGTAGCCTCCAAAAATGAAGAGAAATCGTTGCCGTATCCTCGCGGAAGATGAGAGAAGAGTTCTCTCGCTCCGGCGTCACCTGCTTTTTATATTTTAGCGCGAGGAGATAAAGATATACACGTTGCGCGAGTTACAAACGAAAGAAATAATACAAAGCCTCCGTTTTACGACGTCGAAAAATATATAGTTTTACACGCGTGGGCGAAATCTCTCTCCCGTTCGGGAAATCAAATACATAAAGTTTACGCGCGATTTAATTGAGAGATTACAGCTGATCGAAAACTGATTTGCATTTTTGTTTTTCAACAACAAGTTTGCGCGCGATTACAATAAATTTTGTAATAAATAATGCGAAATTCCAATGAAATTCCTTCAGTCACAGATTATGACGCTGTAATTTTATTTTTTTTTAATAACGTAATAAAAAAAAAAAAAAACGTAATAAAATATATTTTTGTAAAAAAAACAAAAAAGAAAACGTCTTGTTGATATCAACGAAATAATTTTGCTTAAAAGAATGTTCGGGCTTGTCACATTTTTTCCTCTCTTGTTTTTTTTTTCTCAAACTATAAGCTATTCTAAACATTGCTGAGATATGTATAACAGACATTTGATTTTCCAAAATGCGAACCTGCAACGTTTTTCGATAAAAAGTCACGACGTGGTGGCG
This sequence comes from Pseudomyrmex gracilis, assembly GCF_002006095.1. Lineage (NCBI taxonomy): Eukaryota > Metazoa > Arthropoda > Insecta > Hymenoptera > Formicidae > Pseudomyrmex > Pseudomyrmex gracilis. The sequence goes on along the minus strand of NW_018020851.1, from coordinate 75,029 downwards.
CACAGATGCGACGTCGATGCGCGATAAGATTTCACGTGCGTTCGGCTCTCTCACGTCGTTTTCTTTATCCTCTCCTCCCCCCTCCCTCATGCGATTTAAACTGCATCAAGAAAATCGAGAACCGACGGCAGCAAGCGTCGGTCTTGTCGACCGAGAGACATTGATGACATTGTTATGTCTCTCTCTTATAGTCCGCGTATACGTTTGTCTGTGAAAACACAATACGGCGCTGCCGAAATTTCTCGAACACACCGTACATAAAAGAAAAGAAATACGGAGAGATTGAATTTTATATAACTCTCTGAAAAAAAAAAATGTTAAATATATACATTTCACATTTTTTGTACACTTCTGTCAAATATTCCAATTGTTCTCGCGCGAAACGTCGAAGGGTTTGCACGAGAAATTTCGCAACGTTTTCGCACTTGTAACTGGTCGCCGGACTGATCTCCCGGGAGGCTAGAAACTTTGATTTCTCGATCAATGCATCGTAGTTTAAGTATAATTGACAGACCGTGCTGGTTCCCCTCAAAGCTAGCGGAGTATTCCCGGCGCGCGCGAGACGTACAAACGCGATCGATGAGCAGAAATAAAGTTTCTTTCTCGCGAGAAAGTGCGCACGTGGGAAAGATATAGAATTCGTTCGACGCGCGAGGAAGGAGGAGAAAGAGGAGAGAGAGAGAGAGAGAGAGAGAGAGAGAGAGAGATAGAGAGAGCGCGAAAATCTCAGAGAGATGGTCTTCCGCTTCTCCTCCTCATCTTCTGCGTTATCGCTCTCATACGCGCAGCACCGTAATTGACTTAGCTCGCACGCTAGTGGTGAGGCTCGACGGCTGTGCCGGTGAGAATTATGGGACTTTCACATCGGTGGGTCGCTTAGATAGTAGCGGTGGTTATGTGGCGGAAGGCAGTCCCCCGTGCTCGACTAGGACCATTGCGCAAATCAAGTTACGGTTGTTCCTCTACATCCACGTCGACTCGTTCGTACGCCTCAGCGACGTTGCATAATCCTTCTCATCCTCATCCTCTTCGCTGTCTACCGCACCAGATCCGTCGTTGCCCCCGTCTCGACACCTTACCCGGGACTATATTACACGTACGGAGTCCAGAAGTGGGCTTTACAACACACACTCCCGCCCGTTACGCGATACGTCTTTCATGCGAGTAATATTATAATATTATAATATTCGTGATTTCGCGACGCGCACATTTCGCGGTGTCTCAAAAATAATATTTCTCTTCTTCAAAATTATTATTATTGTCGATGTTTTATTCAAACATCAGGAATTAAAATTTTGCAAGCGAACATCACCGCCGATTTTTTTTACGAAATTTTTTGTGTTAGTTATCGAAACTTTGCTTATTTGACAAATTGTCCGAGTAATATGTTCTACGATCAAGTAAGCGATTTTCACGTTCGAATAAGCCGCGATGAATCTCCGATTTTTGTTGTGAGAAAACCAAGTTACATCTCTCAAATCGAGATTCGAGAATTCGTGAGTAATAGAAGAAGATAGTGCGAGATACACGAAATTCTATACATTTCTATTGCGAATTTTCACGGACGAGCGACAGCCCTCTAACGCGCTTCGCCGTGACACGATCTCGGCGAGAGGATCGTCGAACTATTTCAAGAGATCTATAGAACACGCGACACGACGCGTATGTATGTTTCTTCCGTTTTTCGCCCCGGCGAGCTCGTTCTCTTGATTCCCTGGTGAACTATGTACCCTAAGAGTCCCAGGTGATGTAACCGCCGGCGACTCGTATATCTCTAGAATAAAGAAGAAGAAGAAGAAGAAGAAGAAAAGAGAAAAGAAAGAAAAAAAATTACTCGGGGCGCGGCATTGCGCATACGTGATACGTCCCTTGTGCGCGACTCCACTTTTATCGAGCATCGTCGCTTGATCTCTCCGCATTATTCCTGTCGAGTTCGCGTGGCTTTTCTTGACTATTTAAGAATTTAAAACGTGCACTCTTGGCTGATAAGCACGTTGCGCGCTTATCATTTGTCACAGATGACGCATCTGGTGTTCAGAGACCGTTAATATTCTCATGGAGTTTTTATGTGTCGTTTAAAATATTTTTTCAACTTTAATATCGAAATAAGTGCGGCGTTTAAATATATAAACGAGGAAAGCTTGGGAAAAAAAATATTACTTTCAATAATGTTAACTACATTTTGTTAAATGTTTTGTTAAATAATGTTAACTACATTTTGTTTTGTTTTGTTTTTTTTTTGTTTTAATAAAAATATTCCTTTTGAGAAAACGAAATCGCCCTCTCGCGCGATAATATTGTCAAGTGAATTTCAAAACTCCATTGCGGAGCGGTCACTTTTGCTACGTCGCCGTTTATCTTTCCCTGTGGTAAACTGTAAAAACAAGATTTCTCATCCCGGACGATGCGTCTTTATTTCGAGGCAATTCGCCCTGACGCGCAGTGCCACGCGGGAAATAAATCTCTATTATTGGGAAACCGGTGGACTCGTGCCACATCTTCTTCAACGTCCGCACAATTCGCAATTAAAGATACATTTGATCAATCACGAATAATTGTTCGCAGTGGATTTTAATTTTCAACTTGAATTTTTGGTTTTTTTTATATTAGTGTGACATATGAAAGTTATCAGAAGATAAGTCGGCGATATAGTCGAAACGCCAATTTGCACACTAAGATAAATTCTTTGACATTACTTGTTGAATCCACTCTTCTATAACCATTGCTCGATCTTAATACGTAGAGAGTGTTAGTTTAGAAATATATTCTAACTTACATATATATATATATAAAATGATATTTTAAAATGTACTATAGATAAACCGCATAGTATATTAATAATATATGACTGGCAGTCCGCGAGGAGCATTAAGGAAGAAAAATTACGCGCACATAATTAGTTTTCTTAATTAAAATTTCTCTTATCCGTTACAAACCAGCCGAAGATAATTATAAAATTGTCTGCACTCATTAACTTCGGCCACGAATCCGATGAAATATTATACTCTGCGGGAAAATATATCCCTCTTCTCAAACAGATACTACAAACGACTTTAAATGTGTGTCTGCAGTTGTGTGCGTACAAATATATTAGAGTGCGTTCCATATCGATAGGGGGATTTTATTTTTACTTTTATTTTCTTTCGGTGTTCCGTGGAATCTCGTCGCGAAAACTAAAAGCGCCGGAAGCGTAGGGCGTAGGACAATAAAACCCGTAGGAAAAAGGTTGGCTGTTGCCGCCGAACGAATTTGCATATACCGCAGACGGGCCGCGCGCGTGTGCTTTGAGGGTTTACATGTGTCACGGGTTAATCTTGTTTCGCACGTACAGTGCCAGCTCTGAACGAAGAGGGGGAGATTCCAGGCGTGCCCCCTCGCTACCGTTCGTGTCAGTATTTAATCAGCTATGTTATTCAATATTGGTCTGGGTTGACCTCGCTACATGTACGTATATGCACAACTTGTGTGTGTGTGTGTGTGCGTGCGCGCGCGCGTGTTGTGTAACAAGATTCAAGAGCAGAATCCTATAGATGGCGATAACGAAATGACGAAAGCAAATGATGCTCTTCGTGCAAAGTTACGGTCATGCCAACAAACAATGAGCTCGAAGATAGCGATTGTGTCTAGCAATTTTTCAACGATCTTTCAGCGGTTGTCTGATAAACCAATTTAACCAAGAAAAGCACAGCACAAAAGTCTCGCAAATACACAAAGTCTTGACTTCATACATTGCAACTGTTTCTTGGATAACAAATGTTCTTCATGTACACACACTCACACACACACACACTTTACACACACACACACGCACGCACGCACGCACGCACGCACGCACGCACGCACACGCACACACACGCACGCACGCACGCACGCACACACATGCACACTAGAGTAACTCTTATTTCGGACTTTTGCATTTTTTCACGTCACTCTTTAAAACGGGTTCAATTGCTAAAAACATAATCTGTGAAAAAAACTTAGATCGGATAAAGGGAAATAAGGCCTTTAGATCCTTAGACACATTCAAAAATTTATTCCAATGCGAGGCAATAAATGACAAAACGTACTTCCGATCCAGATCTACAACTTTTGTTTGACACGTTTTTCGATATAATCAATAAGTTGGAAGATAATCAAATAAAATCGATTCATTATGCATCTGAGATTATTTCAACGCTTAAAAACCCAGGGAGCTTCTTTTCCTCTTATCCGATCGGGCTCAACTTTTTCACAAATTATTTCTTTAGCAATTGAAACCATTCTCGGGAGTGTCGCGAAAAAAATTCAAAAAAAAAAAAAAAAAAAAAAAAAAAATAAAATAAAATTTGAAACAAAAGCCACTTTGATGCATACGTGTCGTAGATGTGGTTTTTTGAAATCTTTCAAATTTTTAATTACTTTTTTTTCACGCTCTAAATAACGTAAATGACGCTTAAAACTGTCAACCACCGATTCTTGTTCGCTTATGCATCGCGTATAACATCCAGGCAGAGTGCTTTCGACAGAAGAACATTGCCTGCTCACATGAATGGAGCGAAGGGAGCGACATGCCCTACACGATCCTGGTCCAGACTGCGTACAATACACATACACATACACACACGCGCACACACACACACACACACATACATATATCGTGCGAATTGCGAGAACTCGGCGCAATTTCATGAGGATATAAATAAATTCATAGAGCGATGACCGAATAGGAAAGCGGGTACATGCACAAATATCATGAGTAGCGTGTTTCTGGATGTGCTATCTGCGGCGCATAGAACTGCTCAGGGTGGAAGGTTTAAACGTAAACAGACGTGTACACACATATATGAACGCCACTTTGAATCCGCGAAACAACGATGGCCCGACCGACGTATGTATGTATATATATCGCGACTCCCGATCGTATCCACTTTGCGTGACGAATATTAATGCCGTTTACATTGGACGTACGAACGTTCATGACTCTTCGCGATCCGTTGTGTGCAATTAAAGCGGATAAGCCAATCGTGATTAATCGATCTCGTAAACGCGACCGTGGTGGATGTCTCGCGCTCTCTCGTTGGTTTGTTTTGAGCCGTTGTTTAATCGCCGCTGCGATATTTCTGCGATACTAACGATTTTCGATCTCAAATTTGCTACGCGGTTAACGCGAACCGAGTTTTATCATTCGATTGCGGAGCGCGACATGACGCGGCAAATAATTCCGAACGCGCGATTGTTCTTCGTTAAAAAATCAAATTAAAGAATTTACTTTGGAAAATTAGCCGCAGATAATCAACTACAGATATTTGTTCAGGAAATTAACGGATAATTACCGAAAGAATTAGCCGGACGATTAACCGGTTAATCGATCGGAAAATTGTTTAAACGCGAGTTTTTTTTTTTTTAAGGCGGGATGTAGAAAGAGGACTTAACACACAAAATACACGCGTTAACTAGAAATTTAATATCTGTGTGAATAAATGAAACAACAATACGATGTGTGTAATCATCTCATGAAACTCATTAATCTTAATTTAAATGAGCATGTTTTTATGAGAACGAAGACCCGTGTCATGTGATGCTTGTGAGACAAGAAACCCGCGGAGGGTGCATTAATTACTCAGACTATGTAACGCTTAATACAGAAACCCTCCCCCCCCCCTGTTCTGTGAAGTAAATCTCGCAATTGCGTATATTTGAATTCCTGGGTAGCTAATTAACTTTTCGGAGTCAATTTCATTCGGAATGATTTTTTGTTTTTCTTTGTTTTCTCTTCCTTTCACAAAAAAATGACAAATCAAAATTATTCCGATCGGAGATTCCATAAAGTTACATAATAACTGCCCTGAATCAATTATCAGGATAGCAATAGGGAAAATTATTTTTTTCGATTGATTAGTAAACTACTATTTTTTTTTTGTATATGTGCATGTGGGCCGGTAACTCAAACAAATTGTTAGTTATATAAACGTCCGTTAAAAAGTTATGGAAATTGCGTATTGGCGTTTTCAAAAGAGAAGAGTGTTGTTCGCAAATCGCGTCGTCGTCCCGTATTTATGACATTTCGCGTGCAGGTGCAACGCAAACATGGAAACAGGTGACGCAAAAGCGTTATGTCAAACAGCGAGCGCGTTGCACTTTCATGCACTCCTGACGCACAATCCGAATTTGCAAAATTTACAATTTGTCATCAACACGGAATTCGCACAAATATGAACCGCATAAAGAGGGCGTGTGATTGTATTGTGTTTCCGCAGAGAAAGAGAAGCCAAGAGAAGAGAAGAGAAGAGAGAAGCATTTCGCGATGTGGGGAGGATGAACTAAATTTCAATTTAATTGGTACACGCGGCGAAGTACGATGTTAAACCTGAGCGCATTCTATGCTTCCCCGCCATTTCAAAGCTGCATGTATATATTATTAACGTGATATTTCGCAACATCGTGTTTAAATGTAATTTAACCGTGGTGAAATTTTATTATACAGATCTTGAAATATAAATCATAATATTTTCATAAAATTTCCATAGTTTTGTTTCCATAAAATATGTATATATATATGTATATATATATGTATATATATATATATATATATATATGCGTGTAATTCATTGTATATATAATCAACGATATTAAAATATTCTCAGATAAACATATATTGTAATACAATTTATTCTTATTTACAATTTATTTATAATTTACAATTTATTCTATATTTTCTCTCCGAATATCTTCAAATTTTAATTAAATTTGAGTAAAGTAATTGAATTACCGAATGGCGAAAAGATAAGGAGTGAGATTAACTTGCGTGAGGTTTGCGTGACACTTGCATCGCGAACGAGTCTCTCGATCGTTGGAGACGTGGAGGCGCGCGTCTCGCAATATCCGGTGTCTCCGGTGCGACGGAAATAATTTCGACACGTTTAGTCCGTTTGCCTACCGCCAAGAGACTGTTTAGAACGTGCTTGGAACTTGTAACGTACACGTCGCTCGCCTTGGTTGCGTCTTAATCTCTCGTGTAATCCTAGCGAGTCACTTTGTACGGTACCAACCTGCCGTCTGAGTAAACTGCGATCATACTACTGCCGGAAAGCGTAGACGCGTAAATGTCGCGAAACTGTAAACATCCCGCGCTATTGTTTCATCCGCCGCTCGTAATATTAATGGCAACATATTGCGAGTCGCACTCGCGTTTCATGTTTTGCACACTTCTTGGCAGTTTTTGCAACTTTCTCCTGTCCAAGTCACAATAGCGTAAATAATAACTTTAGCCCACGCAAGGCGTCATTGTCATACCATTCAGTTGTTACAACTCGGAGTGTAGTTTTCTTTAATAAAAAATTTTGAAATATTCTCTTTTATTATGCAACGAACAGATATATACGTTAAGTTCTTTTTTGTTAGACGCGGTCGAAATGAGCGCAGCGTTTTATGCAAATAGCAATGTTTTGCGTAAATGTAACATTTCGAGTAAGCGACAGCAACGTGGCAACGTAAAATCGTAAAATCGTACATTTGTATAATAATCTAAGAGTAAAAAGTATCGAATAATTTTCTTGTTATCCCACACACACATACACATATATACGTACATATATAAAATTATTGTATAATGTGTACTGTGTGCGCGAGGATTTTGTAATCCAATCCGTTTTTTTCAATCATATATTGTGTGTTAACGTACAAAAAAGTGCAACATATCACGTTACAGAATGGTTTGTAATTTGGTGACGCGTGACACACCGACATATCCCAACGTGTTCATGGGCTAAATTTATTATAAAACTATCTCAGACGCGGCTGTTCACCGAGAATCACCAATCCACTCGATCGTATCGTATTTCAGCTTCTCTCTCTTTCTCTCTCTCTCTCTCTCTCTCTCTCTCTCTCTCTCCATCTTTCTGTGAGTTACGCCACACGCTATCGGACATTATTGACACGCATTCCCCGTGCCAAATAGATCTCGACGTTATAGACTTTAGATACGGGAAACTCGACGCGCGACCGTATCGTGTCGTTCGCCCAATTTTGCTGAAACTTTCTCGCAACGCAAAAACTTGCCGTTCCGCGAAACTCTGTAATGCACAAAAGAAAATTTAGATATCTCATCGATTCTGGAACAATAAACTTGATTTCAACAATATTCTCTGTTCTCCGTATATAAATTTCGATTTATATAACTCTGAAACGAGAGACAAACTTATATGCGTTTGTCGTGTTCTAGTATTTTTAAAAACTTGTTTGGTTATTTATTTTTTTTTTTTTATTTTATTTTAGAACTGTATTTTATGTGATCAAGAGATTCAAAAATTTTATTCTCTCCCAGATCTTGAATATGTTGCCATTTCCACGCAACTTATATCGCGAATGAAAATTGATAAAATGTCCACGTATAATTAAACACGGCAACTAGGAGCGTATAGAAACGCCGGCGAATCACAGATCGCTCGTAACACAGAATAGGGAAAGGATAGCCATAGTGTGTTACGTGACTTTTATACAGATACCGGCTATGGACGCTCAAGAAAATCTTGTGCAAAGCGCGCGCGCGCGCGCGCAATCTCGCCCGTAATACGGTAATATAACTACTTTCATCTAAAACTCAGATGTATGACACGATGTTAATTTGAATGATGCGTCCTGAGACTGTGACAGTTCGCGAAAGCCGCTATGAATGTGCGTTCGTTCATACGGCGGTAATCCGCACGAGTCTTCTCTCATGAAACCATCCTTTCGAGAATGACGCAAGAACGTCTGATTCATGTGTGAGGAAATATTACGTAACCACCATATCGTCGTGTATGTAAGCCATGATTTTGTGAAACCAGAAAATTTTTACTGTAATATGAAATTTTACACGCGTTAAATAAATTTAAATAAATATCTTCACGTATTGTCGAAAAATTGTAACTTTCGTGACAAATATGTAAAACACAGATAAGTCTGATATATTTGACGCTTTCGCGGTGTGTGTTTTATTAACATTCTGTGATATAGTGTAGTATCCAAGCTGTTCTTGAAACCCTTGATGAAGTGAGCTGAATTGTTCACAAAACGTCGGTATAAAATGACACTAAAGTGGTTCAAACATCTTCGAACGTTAACACAATAAGTCTCTCTTGAATCACACACAATCACGTTCTCTCCCTTCTGAATATTTTATTTTATCTGGCAGAAAAAAAGTAAATATATTTGAGGCTCTTTAAGTACTAAAACATGCTTAACTGCATCTCGCACATAGAAATGTCACTTCTATTTTATATTTGTCTTTTTATTTTTTCTATTTATCAGAAAGTTATGACAAACATGTAAATACATTTGTTTATATGTTCGTCATAACTTTCTGATAAATACAAAATAAACACATTATTTGTAAACTAAATCTGCTGTAATATAATAATACAATGCGGATTATTTTACAACGCGGGAATTATATTCTCGTACTGCTAAAAAGATTAATATGTACGTTATATTATATAATGTACATCGTAATTGTAATATATTTAACACTTTGTTTGTATATTTTTGACGTTATCAATTAGAGTTTTGATTTAAATTTATTTGCCACTAATCTTTGTTTTTTTACTACAGTTCATATTATCAAATGACGTACATATATATATATATATATTGTTCGCCGCCACACTTCACGCACGTGCTAACTAAGTTACATTAACTAGCCAACGAATTTTGCGCAAACATCCGACTTTGCGCGCTAGAGAATTGCTAATTGACAAGTTGCAATTTCGTAAATTATTATAATAACAAAACTTTAACTTTTAATGTTTCTAGCGTGTTTAATTGTTGATAGAGAAACGCTTGTGTCAAATTTTCGTAAAATGTCACTTGTTTTTGTTTAGAACCTCGGCGAAAATTTTGTATAGAAAAACATAAATATAAAAAGTTGATGATCTATATTTACATTATTTTATAAATATCTATATTATACATATATTATCTTTCCGTGCATTACGTCAGATAGATATAAAAAAATATTGATCGTTATAGACAAGAGAGTGTCCCAAATTATATAGTTTTTCACAAAATACAGACATGAACTTCACCCCCGAGTTCATTTACCGTGAATATAGCGGATCTCTCGCTCTGTTGGTTATATTGCACTTTTATATACAAGCGATCGTTCAAACTGGCGTTTTCGAGCGACATTGTACGTACGCGACAAGACCGTCGTCCTTTTGCCAGCGGCGTTCGATGAATTTCGCGTGCCACGAGCGATCGTTGTGGACGCCTTTGATCGACCATGCGACGTTTTTTAATCGCGTTAAACGTTCCGTCGTTGCCCTCAATCATCCAGCTTCCACTTGTCAACCCTCTTCCCGGCCCTGCCCCGTAGCGTTTCTCGTCCACCTATCGACTACACGCGCGCGCGGCCCAACCTTCCCGATTCTCTTCTCTACGCGATGTCGTCCGTTGTTTAATTAAAACCAGATCAAAATGACGTCCGCCGCGTTTCCGCGCGAAGCTCTGCGAAGCAGCGTTTCAACAGCGACGACTTTCAATTAATTCAACGTCGGTCTTATCGAGGCGATACGCCGCCCAACGACGATGACGACGGCGCCGACGTGATTCGACGTTACGTGAACGGTTACGAAAGAAAACTTGCAAGACAACGGAGTCTCAGTTCTCTGACAAATTGCGAGAGTGCATTACGTAAGACAGGAAACAGCATCCGTCGCGATGCACATTTTAATCGAATATATATACAATCGAGAGAGAAAGCACGTGCGAACTTTTTCCAAATGCAAACAAATTGTTTTATTAGACTTGTAGAAATATGCGATATACGCGACAAGTGTGGTGGAGATCCGATCGATTTGAAATTCTGTCAAACTCATGTTTATTTCTTTGAGAAAGACAGCGGTTTGTACTGTAAATACTTGTATAAATATAGACGCGCGTTCGAAACTTTACGTGTTATTTCTCTCTTATCATTCGATACCTTTTTTTACTGTTTTTCAATGTTTGTCAAGCGCTTTCGATGTAACGGCGCGCTTTGCGCAGTATAAAAAGTGGAGAAAAAGCAGATTCCAAGATACTTTTGTAATAAATACAAAACATCAAAGAGAGAGAGTGTGTATGTGTGTGTGTGTGTGTGTGTGCGTGTGTGTGTGTGTGTGAAATTTAATCGTTCCATTCACTTTCTTCTAAGAAAACACTTTTCTTTTTTTATCGCGACTCGGTAAATTTTTATTTCAAACAATTCTTCACGCACACATATATTTGAAAAACGTTTCAATTTTTAATAACATCCGGAGAGTTTTGAAGCTCTTATATTGTCGTTAAAATTATTAATTTTGTTTTTGTTTTTTTGTCAACATGCAAATTACGAAACAACCAAATGCGTGTCGCACGAGTAACGCAAGTATTAAGTCTATCGATTAGATAACTATATACACATCGTTCTTTGTCTCATATAATGCAGAGCTACTCGAGAGATGAGCACACAAGAATTGTTTACTCGCTATATTGCGTCGTTGCAGGAAATTTACATTAACATCCTTTAGTTCATCTCGTATACACGTCGCATAATCACGTAACACGCCTCGCGCACAGTTATTAATCGAAGAGCGAATTTTAAACAATTGAAAATAATAAACAATTGAAATTTTATTATCAGTATGACGTGTACATTTTATATAATAAAGTTTCTGCATTTGATCTAAAATATATATATATATATATATATATATGTATATGTGTTTCAATATTAATATAAAAATTTTTTTAAAACACGCGCTCCACTCGTGCGCGTAACAATATATTACGAATAAATGTATCAAAAAAACCTTTCTCTCGATGCATATCAATAAATAGACACGAGAAATATATATACAAATGTTCGCGCGTATGATTTATACGCGCGCCAGATTTTTTCTTTCAAAGTTTATAACATTTATTAACGTATCTCGCCGTATCTTTATATGTAAGATTTGATTCGAAATATCATCGGTGTAGTTGATTGCGTTAACTATCGTTCCGCCACATCCGCGCGTATAATATTGAATTAATAATCTAATTTGATATGTTTAATATTTGACGTTAAACACTCCACTATGCTTGATTATCCAATCAGAAGGATTGTGACAAACAAACTTACAAACAACGTGTTAATTGATTATCTTTTGTCTCGATCGAATCTCTCTCGCACTGATGCTTGCGCGAGATTGCGCGAATTTTCATCAAAACGGAATAATCGATTGCAATTTTCGCGTCGTGATTGCTCTCTGAGTGTTTCACGACCTGACAACATTCCGTAATGCGGATGTGAGAGGAGGAGGAGGCTGCGCGCAAATTTGCGCTTAGTTTGGTTTCAAAGATGAGAGAAGAGAACCGCCGATCACACCGGGGATCGCCGTCGCGTCATTTAGTATGCATCTCCGTGTCTCGCCATTACTCGACCGATCTCTTAAATCCCGCACACAGTTACTGTGGTCGACCATCTCGAATACGAAATCGAATCGGAGCGCACAGCTCCGGAACCCGTCATCCTTTTCTCGCGGTATAATCAGCACTCGGCAGAGTCTGACTCGTCGGCAACCGAACCGTCGAGAATCGAATTCCTAAATCGTGTTCTTCCACGATCGCGGTATGTTCGTGCTCCAATCGGCGGTGTCTGGATTCGCGATGGAATATTTCGCGGATCAAAACTTGAACGATTCGTGCTGATAGGCACGTTCTCCTCATCCGGCTTTAAGTAAACGGCCGAAGTTTCCAAGTTGAAGTCGCGACGTTACAAGAACGAAGGATTTTAGGGATACGTTTAAAATGTAATGAGATTACAAATAATGTATATTTCGCGTCTTTGCGAAAATGCACGACGAAAAATACCCCCCCTGATAAAACCAACATTTTTTTTCCGTCAACAAAAAATAAAAAGAATCGATTTTATCTTTAATAAACTTCCTCTTGGTAATTGTTTTTCTCGATATTATACTGTTTATTTGTTGCTGTTCGGCTATCATAAATTACACGTGACAGAAAATTAGCGTTTTTCTCGACATTCCCGCCTGAACCCTTATTCATTACAGAGATAAATAATGATCCTTCGAATTAGGCGTGGAAATTCTCATCACCGGCGGCGCGCGTTAAAAGCACCTTTCTTCCTCATATTTATATTCCTATCTTTTTGCTGTGACAGACGCGATATGTCACAGCCCCGAAGTTATTTATCGATCATTTCGTTGTTTACTTAAAATTCCGTCTCTTGTGAAAGTAAACGACGCGCGCGTCGTCAAGTGTCATCTCAATTGAAGAATCGTCAAATATATAAATCTTTCGATATGTCTCATTGCGGTGACGGTGTTGCGAAGAAAGTTTCCGCGCTCACCTCTGTTTGGGAACGAAGTCCGCATAGCCGCTGCTGCACCGACGAACTGTATAGCCAAGACCGCACCGATAAGAAGAAATTTGCCAGCGGGACCAGCTTGTTTCGCCGTGACCTCGATACTCGACGATCGCTTTGACGATCGACGACCGATTCTAACGCCGATCTGAGAGTTACGTCTTCGCGATTGTCTGCTGCCGTCGTCGCCTCCACCGCCGCCATCCGGTCGAAATGTCGACGTCGTTCTCGGCACAGCCATAACTTAAAAAAAAAAAAAACACTTTCGCAATATATTCCAAATATGTCAGTCGGACAGTTTTTCGTCACTGTTTCGAATTAACGTCACTGCACACTACTTCGGGTATCTTTTAAATCATAAATCACTACTTTTTTTTCTTTCTCTCGATATCTGTCTGGCACCACGCACTCTGCGGCGATTGACATAAATCGCAATTGTCACCGACACACAGTCACACGTTCGAATGAATCACACACTGGAGCACACCGGGATACCGAAACACCCTTCACTGTCACAATCGGCGCCCCTCGGGGGGTTGTTTCGCGACACTGTCGAGTGTATGAAAATAAACAAGTTTCTCTCTCTCTCTCTCTCTCTGCTCTCTCACTGTTCAACTGTAGATTCGTTTCCAACGGCTCGTTTGCGCACGTCCACTGTCGAAACGAAAGACCAGGGAGTTCCCAAAACGTATATACGCGATACACGCGCGCGAAGTCCGCTCCGCCGCGTCACACTTGGAACTAACCGCGCCGGGCGTCTCCGCAGAGAGAGAACAGATCCTTTTCCATAATATATATATGTATATATATATACATATATCTCTAAGAGATGAGTGAACGGAACGGTTGATAAGAGATAAAATTAAAAGTGCGGCCGAGCAGACTACTTCACTTGTGCGATCAGACTTTTTCTCGCTATCTCGACAGTTCTCCGAAAAGCGCTCCTGATTTCGGGTCTTCGGCGGACGCAACTTCACGCGCCGCTGTTTTCCTGCGCGCTGAAGAGGGGGAAATCAGCGTACAAAGGGGAGGGGGGAAAGGAAAAAGTCACTCGCGCGCGGGTGGGCGGGTCCCACCGCAAACCCTCGAGAAGGGTTGATAAGGGCGTGAGAATGACCGGGTGGCGGTCTATTGAAAGAAAATATAAAAGAAGAGATGTAGATTTGTATTTGAACAAACGGAGAAAAAGGGAAAACAAGTGAGATCGAAAATGTGGTAAATTTTGAGAAAGCGAATTCGAAGCCGCGTGCTAAATCCCCTAGTATAACGTGCTGCCGCGTCGAGACGCCCGGCGCTACTGAGGTAAAGAAGAGCGCTGTACGGGGGTTGCTGCCGCTACGAGGGGTCGGGAAAAGGTGGGGGGCGCGAAGGGGTGGGAGCTACGCGGCGCACCTCGTCGGATATTCTCGCCTCTCTCCGGCTCTCCTTTCTCTCGCTCTCCTTTTCCGACCGTTTTTCCGAGCCGCTCTCTTCTCCTCTCTCTTTCTCTTTCTCTCTCTCTCTCTTTCTCTTTCTCTCTCTCTCTCTCTTTCTCTTTCTCTCTCTCTCTCTCTTTCTCTCTGTTTTATATATCGAATTTTTTCCTCGAAGCTTAATCCCTTATTTTATATATTCTTGCGTAAAATTATTTCTATTATTCGTGTAGTTTGTTTTTTGTTCTTTTCCCCGTTTCCCTTTTGCTATATTTGTTACTCTCGATTCTTTTCTTTGTTAAAAATGTCTGTTATTCGCTTGTATTGTTTTTCTCCTCGCGAATCTTAGAGAATTCGATCTCGAAATAGTTAACGAATTCTTTCTCCCACGTTGTGATTTTATTTCATTCCTTCGCAAAATTTGACGTGACCCGAAAACGCGATGCGAAACGGCGCAAAGTCGGAAAATAATTTTAGATCGGCGTATACAACGCTTTTTAAAATAAACGCTTTCATTAAATGTTACGGATCGGGCGAATAGTTTTGTACCCAAACCTGCATAAATTTCATCAGAATGCACGAATTTTCCTATGCGCTCGAGAGAGAAAAGTAATCTATCCGCAACTGTTTTACATATTATATTATTTTTCATTTGATAAAAATTCGGTGTTCCTTTCACAAAAGCAAAATTAGCGTTCGACAATGTTTTCGCTTGTAGAGAGAATTACCGAGAATAATTCGCGCATCAATGGTAACGATAGGTCGTTGCACTTGATACCTTCCAATGACTGACAGTGTTTCCTTCTCTCGCGTTTTATGTACAACATGCCGCGCAACAACAATGTCGATAATTAATCGCCGACAGAAATGTTAATTAAATACCTGACAGATACAAAAAAACAGGAAATGAGATCAACAAAGGTGGCACGATCCGTGACGAATTCGACAACTGCTGACAAAACCGCTCGAGAGAGAGAGAGAGAGAGAGAGAGAGAGAGAGAGAGAGAGAGAGAGAGAGAGAGAGAAAGAGAGAGAAAGAGAACGTGTGAACGCACTTCCGTAATTTTTACGCGATCGGTGTCCGTAACGATATCCGGATGACCGACGAAAAAGCAACGACAAGGTTAATCAAGAAGCGATCGAAATCAGATTATCGGCATCCGATCAATCGACAATCACGTTCGGCTATGGTCGCTCGCGCCGTGTATACACTGCACATTGCTATGTTGACATGAATCGGACGGATAGCGGATAGATCGCTAATTTAGCTCCGTGATTCGCGTCTCGAGTTCGAGCATCAATAACCAACGTTCAACCACCCGGCTAGGATAAACGTGTCATAATAAACTCTACATTAGCTTCACGATAAATAATATCGAATATAAAACAGTTTCTCTCTTTCTCTCGTACATGCACGTTTATTTGTCTTATTATAAAATAAAACAAAAATTATAAGCAATAAACTAATTTGTTATCGTCCTGGTTTTTTATTTGTAAGATGATTTTTTATTACTCTCGTAATATACAATAATTCTGTTCTAGATTCTTAATTTTTTTAGAGAAATGTGTACGTTACTTAAATCTACCATTAACAAAAAAAAACACAAAAAAATCGCATCTTCTATTCCCAAACTTTATTTTGTATTTTGAATCTTGATTAGCGCTTTGAAGCACATTACAGTATTAAACGCTATTAGATAAATTGGTCGCAAGATCATTGACAAAGTAAAAGAAGAGATACATTAACATGTATTAATAAACGTGGATGCCGCTTTTGGATGTATGTTACTAAGCAGACACAAGTTCTCTAATAATGTCCCCCGGGGAAAGAAAATATCAGACGGAAATGAGACTTCCACGTTTATTTTCGTTTCAAATATTAAAGCGTCCAATTAGTCCAATGGTAACGCAAACATATTTTGCAAAACCGCCGTCTATCCGGACAGTGCATTAAGCTTTGTCTGAGCACTACAAACATTGCGGTTATAGAACCAAAAAAAAAAAAAAAAAAAAAAAGAAATAGAACGACAGCGTATACGAGGTGTGTTAAAAATTGCGCGTCATATTTGAATTCGTGTCTTCGAATTATAAACAAATGATATAAGTGAAAAGAAGTAGTTAGCTACTTTTCAACATCGATTCTATGTTTTCAATTATAAGCGCTCGATTTAAACTCTTAATATTGAGTAACAAACATTCAACAAGGATTTTTGAGATAAAAATATATTTTAAAAAAATGCGTAACACTGAATTTTATTTAATGATCAATTTTACACATACAGTATCTTCTATTGGTTTGAAAACAGCTTACGTTTTGCAGGCAAACAAATTGACAACGATCTGTGCATGTTTTTGATTTAGATACATTGTGTAAGACGTCTGAAATAATGATAAACATTTTTATCTAAGAACACTTATAAGCTTGTATGCCGAAAATATATCGAACAATCATTCCGCAGTATCAAAGAACTCAGATGTGAATTTCGCGCGCCAGTTTATTGTTTGTCTATTGTTACTTGTTTTGCGATTATTTATTTTCAACACTTGTTGCAGCTTTTACCATTTTTACGGAGTCTGAAATCAATCTACGACTTAAATGGTTTACCACTTTTTTATTTAGGAACTATAATTGAACGACTTTAAACAATGTACTGTTTCTCTGTATTTACAACGCAAAAACAATGATTGTAGCCACGAAATGATTGTCTGACATATTTTCTGCATATACAAGCTTATAAGTGTCCAAGATAAAAATGTTTATCATCATTTGAACGTCTTACAATGTATTCAAACCAAAAACATGCACAAATTGCTGTTATGCGATTTGTTTGCCTGTAAAACATAGGGTGTTTCCAAATTTATAAAGGCTATTGTTATTTATCCTATTCTTTAAACAGAAGTTACTTTTTAAAGATGTATTCGAAAAACATCTAATGCGCGGTCGTAACGTTAAACTGAAAATATTTATTTGATTATGTTAATCAAGATTCACAAATAACAACAGTTTGCGGAGATTGCGCCGCATTTTTTGAGACACTCTGTATTCTCTAAATGTGACTACATGAAACGATATCCGATCTCACGGAAAATCAAAACTCAGGGATGAGCACGTATTGCTGGGGTTAATGCGCGTTGCCCGTTTTCGCAATGTCACTGGAAACGCTAATTCGTGCTGTCGCGTCTGTCATAGAGGTTGCGCAACCGCAGTGCTCTCGCTGAGGAGAATAGAAAAGAGGAGTGAAATATTATCCATATGGTCGTGGAATGGACGACGAATTTCGTGGCCGGAAAAGCGAGTAGTCAGCCGCCGTCTGTTACGTCGCTCAATAAACATCTCATTATTTCAGAAGAGAGCAAGAACAAAACCATTAAATTACTAAATAAGAATGTAATATTAATGATAATATGCTCGTTGTGTAAGATGTATGAATAATTTTCTGTTATTGTTTGTCTGATCTAATTTTTGTATTTTTATATTTCAAACGTTTTTACTGTTTAACATTATTTTTTGCCTCCTCGTCGAAGAAAAAAGTCTCTAAAACAAGACAATTAATTTTGTGCCGTATATCCGTATTTCAATAATAAAAATATAAAAAGGTATATACAGGGTGTCCCAGAATTGCCGTACAATCTCTCGTAG
>NW_018020851.1:27968-56460 GCF_002006095.1 Pseudomyrmex gracilis | reverse complement strand
CTGACGTGCGTCTGGCTAAAGGTCTGCGCTGATTGGCCTGATTTACTCAATAATTACTTCTTTATTATAAATAATAGAAAAAAATGGTTTAGGACTTTTCGACTCAGTTTTACTCCTTCTACCTGCCTACGAGAGATTGTACGGCAATTCTGGGACACCCTGTATATAATATTAAAGAAGTAAAAAGTAAGTATTTCCTTAAGATCAAGTCTTAAAATGTCGATACGTATCAATATGATTATAAAAGTCAAGAAAATCGAGAGAGACGATGGCGAAAACTGATTTCTCTTTCGCTTCAAATAATGACAGCTGTAAAATAGAAAGATGAAAAACCCTGTTTTTTGGGTCAGAGAAATAAAAAAGTGCTTAGAAGAATTTTTATGGTTGCACATAAACTCGATACACGAAGGAAGTACGTTACGATAATGAAACTTCCAAAAATTATACGTCGTTGTCGACGATCCACACACAGACATAATCGACTGTCGAGACAAGAAAAACATGCGACGTAACTTTACGAACAGAACGACGCGATCGATTCTGAATAACTTAAGATTCTCTCAGGAATCTTTTACATATACTAGCGAAGAGATTGCATGCAATAGTTCCGCGTTCGAGTTCTGTCCGCAACTTCAAAAAACTTTGCAACAAACGAGCGTTGCGAGGCGAGTATTACGTACATGCTACTTGTCACATTTATAACTGCGCAATACTTTTAGTTTTCTTACACAAGCATAATAAATCGTTTATATGGAAATAATTTAAATGTTCAAAGCCAAAATATTTACATGTCTGTGTGTGTATAAACTATAAAAGCTTTACATGTCCTGTTTTAATAACAATACAGTCACATCTTTGATTTTTTTTTTTATTTTTCGTATATTCCAAAATTATAGAATTTTTTTAACTCAAATTATATAAAAAGTTGACTTATACTATACATGAATATCTCATAATTTATAACGGTTCCACTGAGGATGGTTTAAAAATAAAAAAAAACCGGAACGTTTGAAATTAGCAACTCAAGTATTTTATTTTGCGGCAAAAACAACTTCCATAATTCTAACAGCTCAAAAATTCTATAATTTTGGATTTACCAATAAAAAAAACCCGAGAACGATATCTCTTTATCAATATTAAATTTTCGTATATTGTTACGTTTTCCGTATTGTTACTAAATTTTAATAACTATAAAAAACGGTACTTTCTCTTTTCATATTGTCGCCCGACTATCGTATATTTGTTGTGCGATCATGCATTATATGTATTAAAAGGCGCCACCGTCTATTAAACTTTTTATTATATATATTTATACATGTTTAACATTAATTATAAAATCGCTCATTTAATTGCTTGTCCAGTTGTTTCGATCGTTAATTTAATCGGTTAATACGACTGCGTGCGCGTGCACGCGCGCAGCAATTGGCCAAAAGCAACAAATAAATCTCTGAAAATTTGTAAATACCACGTTCAATTATGCGCATCAATTATTTCCTAATCAAACGACCGCGTAAATAATCTATACAAATGAAAACGCGCGCGTGCGATTTTAATGTAAATTAAAACGCGTTAGCAGTAATCGGGAATAACTCTGCAACTGGTGTGATTTTATTTCGACAGGAACATTCATTAGCAATGTCGCTAATAAAAATCTAATTAGTTATTATTTATACGCTCGCGATCTACAATACAACGCAAAAGCGCGGTGTGTGTGAAAACAGCTGTTATTATCTAGTTTTGCATTTGCTTTCTGCTTACGTTTTGTTTTTTTGTTTTTGTTTTTTTTTTTTTTTACTAAGTGTCGTCAACTCGCTAATAACCAATTACACAACTCCCAATGAAATACTCGCTATGCGAGTATCTCGACTTTTCTCGTTTATATTTTACAAGGCAAACTTTTTATTCAAATAATATAATGTGATGCACAGCAGTGTATTAAATTGTAACATTTGCAGGGAGAGAAAATACATCGCGCTATATATTATTTATGTTTTTTTTACAACTGTATGCGCGAAGAACAATGTATATAAATGTTTTATCGCGTTTTATAACGCATATCTGTTTTACGTATATATCTCTATTTGCAAAACAAATTTATAAATAAACAAAAAAGAAGTATAGCGAAGAAAAATTCAAACGTGTTTTCTGCCGCGAATCTAAAATCGAAGATGAATTGAGAGTTTGTACATATTATATAACTCGAAGGTAGGTCACGCAGGAAATAACGGATTTCTGCGGTGATCCAAACGCAAATTTATAGTGACTCTTCAAAAGCGTATGGCTTCCGCGTATGAAAAGCGCGCATATCGCTATGCATCTCACGGAAACGACAAGGAGAACATTCTCGAGTCTCTCCGTGTCGACTTTGCGTGTCTGTTAAAGTGGCTCCGACAAATACGAAAAGATATCGCGAGACATCGATTTACATGATTCCAATTATAAAAAGTTTGTTATGAAAATTGATTGTTACTGATTAATCGAAATTTATTACATGTTTTTTTTTCTTTTTTGTAGACAAAAGAAAAATTCGAATTTCTGCAAAGACGATGAATCGGCAAACATCTACAATCTCTTCGGGAGATACGCAGAGTTTTTCTCAGTCAGATCAGAATATATTTTTATCACGTACGTGAATGTGCGAGTCAATTGTTTTTTTTTTCCTTTTGATAAAAACAAATTATTTCTGAACTCTCGCAAAAACATACATCGAACGAGTCAAACAAATTGATCTTTTACAACGTGTGTAGCTTAAGAGTATTTCTGTCGTTCCGCGCGAAGAATCTCATACCGGTGTTTTCGGACGAACGAAGTTACCCGAATTTCACCAACGGTGAAAAGTCACGCAAGTCTATTGCGAATTTGGCGCGGCAGATGCATACTGTGAGAGTCGCACGATGAGAGCCAACGCGGGGGATATTTCTTTCCCGACTGCGAAGATACTTCCGTCATTCGCTGACCCGACAAGCAGCCAGCTGTCGCGCCAAAGTTCAGAAAGACAAACGGCTGCTTTTAAGAGAGCTGAAAGTTCTCGCGCGCACACCGGGGTCGCTCGTCTTTAAAACGATGAAACAACGAAGCGAACGAGCTGCGAGGAAATGGAGATTTTCAAACAAGCAACTAACGAACTAACTTTGTTTTCGACGCTATTGCAAATTATAGGTTGAGCACACTATTAACAAACGTAACGTCAAATGCAACACGACCATGTAAACGTTTTTCACTGCGAACGTGCGATCGTCATTAAAAATTGAAATTGTCCCTGGCAACGATACTTTTAATGAAATTTTCACTAGTTTTTTAACTTGTTTTTTAACTAACAAGTTAAACAAGTTTTGCTAATACAATTTTTTTTATTTTGTAACGTATTTCAAATAATCCTAATTATTTCGAAGTGCAAACATAAGTATAGCGCGGCAATTGATGAGCGTTTAAAATACGATTTGCGCCGAAGCAAGAGCTTGCTCCTCTCTTTCTCTGTTGCCCGGCCTTATTAGAATAAAAGCGCGCGCCGAAGTGTGCGGGAAATTAAGTGGCGCGAGTCGTAACCGGTTCCGGCCTGAAAGTGCTTTCACGTGTCTCCCGACGATCTTCGAAGGTGAACTTATTTACGACACCGTGGCGACGAGCAACCACCGCACCGAGCACGGTCCTGTAATTTCGTACACGACCAAGAATGACCGCCGCAACCGTAAATAAGCGACGACGAGACAAGGGTCTCGTGCGAAGGAAAAACTAGGAGCCGCCTCTACGCGGCGTCCACTTAACAAAAGTTACGTCCGCGTTTCGTCCTACCGCACGTATCTCTCTCTCTCTCTCTNTCTCTCTCTCTCTCTCTCTCTCTCTCTCTCTCTCTCTCGCAATCTTCTGTTCCAAATAAATTAACGTTGTTTATTGAGCACGAAAGAGATCGGCGTAAGCAGCGTATAAAGCATTCAACAGAGCGTGATACTTTGTGCCTTTTGTACGTATGCTATTATATAAACAAGTGAGTCGATAGGTGATTGATAGTCAATAGTTTATTATTCGATAGCAGAGTTTTGGAAACGATTTATGGAAGGAATAAATTATTCATGCTCTCTCTCTCGCGCGCGCGCGCGTGTCTCTGAGCGAAAAGTTGCGAAGCAGAGACGACCGCATTAATTTCGAATTACACTCACACACCGAGTTCAACACCGAGAGAGTCTGTCGACTCTCTCTCTCTCTCTCTCTCATGGTTTTATTAAACTTAAATCGCTCGCTTTTTATTGCGTAAAAAAAAAAAAAAAAAAAAACCCAAAGTAATTCACGTTTTTCGATCATCGGTTCGTACATACGTATACATGTGTCTCTCACAAACATGTGAAGAGTACAAAAAAAGCGCAAAATTATCTCTGATTTCCCCTCCCCGAAGAGAGAGACTCGATTTTGTTACTGATTGCACTCTGAATGAAAAGCCCCTAACGAAACTAAAAATCAGGGATCGCGATCGGAAAGAGGGAGCTCATAACTCCCTCAATCCGCGCTTTTTATATCACGTATCGCGAAAGAGCGACGGGCGCTTTGAAATTCGCGGCGCGAGCACGGCGCAATCGAATTAATCGGGCCGCGCACACTCGCCGCCGCGCCGACAATATATAATGCACTGTCGTCTGCGGTCGCAGCACGACCGAGAGCTTATATCAAAAATCATTAATTGAACGTACTCCGGTTCGCGGCTCGTGTTCGGGGGTTCAAAGGTAAACCGGGATTAATTAAACGTCCCGCAGCGAGCGCGAGCGAACCGATCGTGCGAGCGAGACGGCGCAAAGAGGAGAACCGCCTCTCGTGTCCCACGGGCAAAGATACGTTACCGGTAAAAATCCCGCCGCCGAAGGGAATATAGACGGAGGGAGGGGAGAGGGAAGTCGAATCGTGGGTGGTTAGAGTGGGTCCTCCAATTATCCGTGCAGCCCGGTGTGCGCAAAAAGCGCGCGACCGGCCGAAAACGAGAACGAAGAAAGCGAGCCGATAACGAATGTTGACGCACTCGCGTATCGTGGACACTCGATGGACCGCTCTTTGCACGTGGAGGCACGTGGTTAGACTTTTATATCTGATGCTTCTCCCCGACGTGATCGTTGGACGCTCGAAGATGGAGGGATGAACGACACGAGTGCACATTGGCGAGCTCGTTACGACGGTCGATGGTCGTTCGAGAGCTTTCGACGACCGGATCGCGAGATGAGGAAGATCCTAATAGACAATTAAAAAATGGCTACACAAAGGCCAGACGGACGAGCAAGCTTTGCGATGAAACCGAGAATAATATCTGTCTGAAGAACAATTTTTACATTGTAAAATGAGAAATTCTCTATCGATCAATTTGTAAAAAATGTGTAAAATTAAGTGAGACGGCAATTAAGTGATTGCGGGAACAATATCAAAAGCATCGAGAAAATAAACATATTTAGGACGGAAAACTTCACTTTTCAACAGTCCGCTCGCGAGAGATTAAATTAGATACAACTTTCGGTTTTTCGTCGGAAAATAATTGAAGGATCGACGCTCACATACACGTACGAACACACACACACACACACATACGCGATCGGAAGAGTCCACTATTAGAGAGATTAGTCGCCAGGTTAAGTGGGTAGCCTTCGAACGGATCGTGCGATAATTGAGGATACCTCGGAAGGGTAATTACTACGTAGGCAACGAACGTTAGAGTGGTCGCTCGAGAGGGGAAACAAGCGGCAACTCTCTTCGAGAAAGATACGAGGTATTCGGTAAATTACAGGACTCGTGAGAGCCTCGAACAAGCAAAGTTACAATTGGTGGATGTGTTTTTATCGGATATATGTTACAATTGTTTGGCACAAAAGATCTTTTTGTTTATGAGAAAATATATCGTAAAACTCTGAAAAATCGGGGGAAAAAAAAAAGAAACTGTAGAGTTTGCCGCGAGAAAATATCAGCGAAATATCTGACAGTTAAAATTCATTACGTGTAGAACGCATTTTCGTAGATAATTTGATATATCGATAGTGTTTCTGTTAATTAAAATTTAAACAATTTTTTAAATATAAAAATTACATGTTTTGTTATTAGAACAAATTTTACTAAAATTTTCAACAAATTACTTACTGTTATAGCGAGAATAAATAAAAATTAAAGCCGAAGTATTAATTGAGAAGAACTTTAAAGTTTGAAAAACACTTTTTTCCTGTGATCACGTCCATTTTTACTGAGAAAGTACGTTAGATAAAAGATAGTACGCGAAAAAAAAAAGAAACTTTACGCAAAAAAGAAGTCTGACAGAAATTGACAGTAATACTATATATAGTCATTTCGTTGTCGAGTAATTTTAGTAAAAACGACACAATTGACAGTATCGGTTGTGTTTGCTATTATATTAATTAAGAGATGAGAAATTACAATTTTACATTTAAATTTTTCTATTTTAGTTTTAAATTTTACACTCTAAAAAAAATTTAAAAAAAGAAAAACCTAAGACATCGAAATATCATCGACCATATGTATTTAATCAAATGTAATTGNAGCGTCTGTTTAATTTGAGTAATTGGATCTTTTACCCTAAATAAATAAAACACAAGTTTTTCCACGATGAGGTTAGTTGTCGCTCTTTGAACGCTTGATGTAAACAATAAAAAAAACTGAATAGAAAGCGTTTAATATATTTTCTATCTTTAAATTTCTGCTACATATTATAAATAAAATCATTGTTTTCTACATTATTCACATGCAAGCTTTCGTACTCTCTTCTCTCTTCTCTCTGTTTATTCTTTTTATATAGCACTCACATCTTCTGTAGTCTTTTTTTAGCACTTCCTGTTTTCTTCATTTCCGTCGCCTATATTTCACTTTTTGGTCTTTACCTCTTATTGCTTTTCCGCTCTCACGATTATAATTTTACTAATGCTACTCTTTTCACATTCCTAATCTTCAGAAGATATGTTAAAAAGAAAGAGAGAGAGAGAGAGAGAGAGAGACAGACAGACAGACAGACAGACAGACAGAGAGAGAGAAAGAGAGAGATCGAAATCGAGATCATCAGTGCAGAGGATTGCAGAAGAGGCTGGTTAGAGATTATACAATAGCAAGAGGAATCGAAACTTCGCCGGTATGCTGGGGAATAGCACAGAAAGCGAGTATGTCTATATGGAAAAGCAAGTCTGCGCCGAACACGTTCGGAAATTGCTTCG
Organism: Pseudomyrmex gracilis; assembly: GCF_002006095.1. Lineage (NCBI taxonomy): Eukaryota > Metazoa > Arthropoda > Insecta > Hymenoptera > Formicidae > Pseudomyrmex > Pseudomyrmex gracilis. The sequence goes on along the minus strand of NW_018020851.1, from coordinate 49,276 downwards.
CTAGCTGGCTGGCGCGCACAGCGTCGTATTCGCTTATTACAATATTTAAGTTGTTGTAAATTTGATGTTCCTCTGATAATACGGGAGAAGGGGAGAAAGAGAGAGAGAGAGAGAAGAAGGGAGCTAAAACGATAGCTGTGTGCTCGCCGTGTGCGAGTTTTCCTTTTGTATAATGATCGCGTTAGAATCTCATTTTCTAGCGACGAGGAGGTAGCGCGCGCGAGCCTGTGGCGACCAACGGCTGCAGGTCTCTCGTTAATTAATACTTAACGTACCGGCTTCTCACGCAGTGTATATATATTTTAACTAGGTCGTACTTTATAAATTATTTATGCGGACGAATGCAGACGATGTTGACAAAACAATAAGAAGAAATGATATTTTTTTCTCACTCAGACAAAAGACGCAGATGCGTTTATTACGGATTATTATATGTTATCTCGCGCAAGGCGGTCGGGTGGGTAATCGCAAAAATAATAATTTTACGTCGGACGGTTAACTGCATTTTTTCTGTTTTTCTCCGAAGGCCTCTGCCCAGCGGAATAATAGCCGCTCGCGAATCATCGACATTGTCGTTGACGTTAAAAAGCGCGCTAACGCCTCCATTACAACGCGGGGATCTTAACGCGTCGCGCGGCACAATGCGTAAGCGCATGCGGCGAAAGCTTTTGCAACATGCATTAAAAATAGAGCCCGACAACGGAAGAGGCGAGCAGGTCGATAACCTCTTGGTGATATTTATAGCGTAAAATCTTTATGCTCGTTCTCTCGCAAGTGTGAAGTGTTGTTGCTCGCTCGCAAGGATTAGCGCATCGCGCAGTCCAGCGCAATTGCGAAGCGTCCTTATAGCTCCTCGTTGCAATTTCGCTGTCGTAGACAGCGATAGAAGTAAGCGGTAATACATCTTGTTGGTCAAAAACACGTTTATTGTCATTTATAACGACGCAAATGCGCACCTGAGACGCAGAGAAAAATGCGGTCAATGTTATTACCAAGCACGTATATCGCGCGAGAGAGAAAACCCGTTGTAGTTTCAGTATATTATTGATAAACAATAATTAAACGACCTCGAGAGAGGGTCACGTGTGGAAAGATAAAAATAATGTAATGTGAGCAAAGATCAACGTATTTTTTTTTTTATTCTTTATCCTGTATATTTCTGTGAGAACACACGAACGCTACTAAGTCGAATGTCGCACGCTTCAACGACCGCATCAGATGATTCTGTTCGGTGGATCGAGAGAATTTAATGCGTGAACGCGGAATGTGTGCAACAGTGACGACGACGCGCTCTATCAGCTTCTTACGGTCTCTCTTTTGAGTATTTAAAAAAAAAACGAACGCCTCTTTCATTCTTCAAAAGTATCAATTTTGCAACATTGCAAGTTACGTTTCGAAACCCTCGCGCGAAGAATAACAAGCAACACTCCGTGTTAAATAGCTGCGTATGTTTGACGGGGGATACATATGGGTTAAAATTTGTCATCACACCCCTGCGAGATGTGTGGAAGAAGAGCGTAATCGGCTTTTCGAAGAATGTCTCAAAGAGACACGCTTTTTCCTTTTTCCCGTCGTCGTCTTTTTATAAAATGAGATTTTTTTTTTTCAAACATAGAACTTACATTTCGTTGCACGTACGAGAGGCGGCAAGATTGCCGCAAATAGTGTGTAACACACGTATCTCCATCTCTACGTACAATTTGCAATGTTTAACGTGGATAAATAATGTGTAATGTGTGCTGTTGCACATTTTGCGAAAAGTCGAAAGTGCCGAAAGTAGATTTTGGATTTCATGTAAAACATACCGCTTGACTGCGCGAAACTTCTCGAAGATCTCGTACTTTTGACGATGTTATCGTCTCTTCAACGAGCGCGCGGATTATCTGGCACATTTCGAAAGTATAAACGACTCTAAAGTTGGAACGTAATAGCTAGTGTACTTGCACATTACAAAACTAAAGTCGTTTTAGAAACGAAAAATGTAAAATTAAATTTTCTTCGTAATATAATATAATATAATAATCCAAAGCAGTAGGTAATCGCACGTAATGCGCGATACAAAAAAAAAAAAAGAGGAAACTCGTCCAATGTGAAAATAATTTAGCTTTAAACGCAAGAGGCAACATATGAAAAAATTGTAATTATATCACGTGTAACAACTTGCATACGTTACGTCTATTTATAATATTATCATGTCAAGGAAATGCTGTTGGTAACTCTTCGTTTAAAGTGGCTAAAGCTAAAAGCGATGTTCCGTTGCTTTCTCGTATCACGGATAAAGACGAGAACCCATCATCTACTTACCAGAGTCGCTTTATAAAATGTTAATATCCTTCTTTCTCTCGGCGAATCGATATAACAGGATCTTCGAGTCTTCTCTCTGGTATAAAATTTCTTTTTCGTATTTCGCGTTATTAAAGAATCTTCTCTTTACGGCGACGTAATCAGAGAGGAGAGCTTCCACACTCTTACTTTCACCATATATTTTGAAATTTATGTAAAATCAATACGAATTTAATATTGAAATCTTCCAAGTTGTCGATAACTTTGCGAGCACTTACTTAATTTATTTACTAAGAAACTTATATTTTATATACCACATAAGATGTGAGAGAGAAGCATCTCTTGTACATCTTCAAAACTTGTATTTTGTAAATAATACGTTGTACAGAAAATTGTCACATACTAAAATGTTTTTGCATAATTTCGCGAAAGAGTCATTAGTAGTATATATATATGTATATATTTTTATATATTTTTTACATATTTTATATATAGTTTATATATAGTTTATACATAGTTTATATATTTATATAGTTTATATATATAGTTTATATATTTTAATATATTTATTTATTTATATATCTTTTTTATAAATGAAGACGTTTCGAAAATCTTAAAGGTCAACTTTGTTTTTGTTTTTTCAATGTCATAATGTTTATGACATTGAAAACCAACCACAGTTAAAAAATACGTATAATTTTTGTGCGTAAAACTGTTTATTAGCCTAACAGATACGATATTAAAAAAAAAAAAAAGTATTTTCGACTCTGTTCTCTTTATCTTGTTCTCTTTCGTCAATATTGAAAGAGAATAGTATCTTTGAAATTGTTAAATTTGGTCTATTTGTAATTTAGTCAAGTATGTAAATTACGCGAAACCGTGCAAACAGGTATGTTCATACAGCATTTGCCACACGAACTGAATTCCCGGATCACCGACACCATCAAGGATCGAAATGGCCGTTGACCGAGTCACTTACATACTGACCGCAGCGGTCAGGAGAGATCCCCATGTTGTAATTTTCCCTCTGATTACACACCGAGAACTAATCCATGTCGCAACTTCAGGTGACCCGATCGAGCGCGCAGAGAATAAGCCGCGTTTCACCGCGAATTACACCTAAGATTAAGCTCCCGTTTCCGCTTCTCCCCCATAACAACGTAATCAGATTATTTCTCGATTACGCTTCTTATCATTTTTATCACTCGATCGTGTACTCGTGATAATTACAAAACGCAGAGATTTTCTCGTTATTTTTACACGAGAACGTACAGGTGGCGCGTCTGTTTTGTCTTTTTAAAAACGTTAATTACTATTACTGCTAACGTTAATTACTCGCGCGTGTATATTTATACTCGTACTTGCGGAAAAAAATCGGTGATCGAGTGAAAAAGAATTGCATTTTCTCGTTGTGCAGATAGCTGATGATGTGAAGTAATAGCCGACACACACTCACACACAAAGCCAGCGGGCAGCCGGTGATGAAATGTAACTCTGATAAAACGAAAGTAATTTAAGAAAGTGCACACGCCCGGCTTCGCACGGCACATAATCACAGGCAACGTTAAGTGGCTATAGGATACGGCAAGGAAAGGATTTGTTGAGACGCAACAGTATAGCGCGAGATAAAACCTTTAAGAGATAGAACGTCAGAAACGGAAATAAAGACTTTGTGCGACAAATGAAATAATTTGCAGAAAGGTTCCGGAAATCAAAGTGTCTTTGATGAAAAATGAATAAGAATATAATAATAATCTTCTAATTTTTGTAAACCATAATCATAAAAAAAAAAACATAGCAATTGAAAATTTATCTCGTTCAAAAAGTCAAAATGAGCGCTCGTACGAGTAGTAATATTTGCAGAATAATAAAAATAAAATTGTCGGTAAGACAATTGAGACTAAAAAATATTTTATTCGATCGTGTTATTATGACGATGAGATTGTACCGTGTACCTGCAACTGTAATTTGTGTCTTTTCGTGAAAACTATTCTCCGTCAGTGTCACATTTTATCGCGAGAAAAGCTCCTGAATGTGTCTTCCTTTCGAGACAGGAAAACCGTCTCCGAGAGCAAGAAACCCACCCACAGTTTCTCCGTCTTCCTCTCTTCCCCATACCTCGCGCTTCCTCTTTTCGTCTCCGTTTAGAATTGAGTGCTCCGAAATGGTTAGCCGTTACGCCTTACGAGACTCGGGGCGAAAAGCAACGGAGTCGAGTCTCGCACTCGAGGGTGCCTTTAATTGGATTCGATTGATTCGATTAAAGTCACCTTCTCTCCGCTCCCGCACCGAAAAGGGCATTTGAATTCGACCGGCGCGATAATCCTCGCGCCGTTTCCGTAAGATCGTATTCTCGCGTATCCTCCTCGTCGCTCGTTTCTTCGTCGTCGTCGCCGGCGTCGAGACGCCTCGCCTATTTCCCTTCGAGTCCCTTCGTCGACGTTTTTTTCAGGGTCGGGCGCCAGCTGCAAGTCAGCGAGGGATTGTGTATAACTCGACTTTGAGTAGCCGAACGTCTTGTTCCTCCCTCCCCCTTCCCCCGATAAGGAGAGCCACTCGAAACGACATTATTTCGGAACCGTCTTTCGAAAAGACGCGACCGTTCACGGACTTTGACTCGCGCGTTTCGCGAGAAATTAACTCAGATTTATTTCGACTTGCAAAATTAAACGCTTATAACGCTTTTCCTTCAAGAACGCTTTAATCTTCAAGTGTGTGCGTTGGCGATCGTGAAAACTTCCGTTCAACAGCGATCGTCACTCTTAGGCTGTTTTCCCTTTGTTCTATTTTGTAAGGAAATTCTTTTTTTTTTTTTTTATCACTGATTAACCTCATCTCTATCACATTTTTTTTTAATCTCTGATATTTGTTGTTACTATAATTTTTCTGCAACAGTTTTGGATAAGTGCCGCTGTTGTTCTTTTAATTTATGTTTGTCTTTTTTTTTTTTAATAATCTCTTACTTTCCAATTTCTCTGATATTAGTGATTTTTTTTGTTTTCAAACCACGCCCACACACTCGTTATATCCAATTGAGTTTTGCATACTGACCATTATTGTTGCGGTTTTGAAGTTCTTCTTCAGTCGCAAATCTGAAATTCTCGACGATATCTTTTGAAAACTCGCCTACGGTAATCTCGAGACGAATCTTGGTGCGACTTTATTTGCGAATCATTTGTAGGATCATAGAATGACGTTGGATTCTAGAGAGCAAAGCGTTGGTCTAAAGGAAGGAAAGAGGAAGAGTAAGAGCAAAGCAAGCGAGCTTGTACACATTGTGTGTGTGTGTGTGTGTGTCGTGCTTTAGTATAACATTGTCCTGTTTGGCGTCCATTAGGAGACCACGCGCGCGTTAGCTCTTACTATCCTTTCTCATCCCTTTTCATCTAGCTCGACGCTCTCTCAGCCCTTGCTCGCTGTCTATTTCGCCAGCCTTCCTGCCACCCCCTCCCCTCCCCCCCCTGCGCCGCAGATATTATTACTCTCTCGCTGAGAACAGAGAATAGCGGCGGTTGTGTTCCGTTACCGTGGAATCCGAACAACAACAAGCGAACGGTACGCTCTTGGATCCCGCCCGGTAATAAAGCTATAATACGCTCCGCGACAGAGCGATATTTATTGTCTCCACATTTCTTAATTGAGATCTGATTAAGCAGCCTATTATTTTTTAACACATATTCATATATGTGTTACAAAAATTTTTCTTTTTTTTTTTTTTTTATTTTTATCATAAATAAAGCGAAGATCCACGTTCTGAGACTCCGCGGTGTTTCTTCATTGCGCAATGCAACGTGGTGGCGGACAGAAGCAAGTCCATATTTGAAAACAAAAAGCGCGGCAGATAAAGAGGAAGGATCCCAGACGAGGGAGAGCACAGAAGATTAATCTGACAAAACACACGCTTGTGCGGGGAAAACGCGCTTATGCATATAAAACTAAACCGCGCGTATCAATGAGAAAAAGAGAATAACAAATCGGAAAAGGCAAAATATTCGGGAAAGGAAAAAGCGGATGTTGGATGCGCAAGTGTCGGTCGTAACAATTCACATGCGCCAGAATACTGATATATAAGTGAAAATTTACAAATCTCCTTATATTCTCCGGAAGGAAACGCACTGACAATAAAAAAACGGAAACGAACATTTGGCGAGGCGCTGATAAATAAATTCCCGACAAAAAAAATTGTTATATCTCAAATGGATCTTAAAATCAACAATCTACCGGTGGTATATATTGTTTAATTAAATCTTTCTCAAACAATTGAGGTGAAAGGGAAACGTTTTGGTCAGTCTTTATTTCTGACCATCTTCCGCAGCCTCGTTCCGCAATAGTACAATAAAAAATTGTTAATAATAAAAAATTGTTATCTCTTTTGTGTTTAAACCAGATGTAGAATCTGGGTCGCGCACAAAAGCGGGACTTCGGTGTAAAAAAGAATAGAAAAAAAACTGACGCGTCGCTGTTGCGCTCCATCATCAGCCCTCCTCCCCCCTCCTCATCCACGGGCCACAGAACGTAATATTGGAGTAACCAGGAACTTTCAGGAAAATGAGATAACTATTGACCGATACAAGTGATATTTACTCATCGAACGTGCTTTAATCTCGACACACGTTCGCTCTGTGATTATTTCTCGGAAAAAGCCACACGCGATGATATTCTATAAAATTCACTAGTTATATATCGGTCTTATAAAGTCCGCCGCGGAGAGAAACACGCTGGCTGCATACAACGGCTTATCGCTAGGAACAACAACGACGTATCCTTACGCGACTAGTAAGCTGCCTGTTTTAAGCGAAGCTTTAAGCTTGCCGACGTTCATTATTCTTGCGTGCTATCTGAGCACGGCGTGGCTCACCGCCTCGCGCAGCTTTTATTGCTCCCGCTCGTTTCAGAAGAGTTCTGTTCCAGTAGGAATCGCTTCTCCCGACCTGCTCTCTCCGCTGAGCAAACTTTACAGGAAAACATCCTCGTCGGACAGGAGCGCGTGTTCGGTCGTTCCGAGTACTCGGCTCTTTAATATTCCCCCGTATAGTGTTTTCATTGCGGCAGCTGTCGTGCTCCGTTTTCAACGCCTTTTTCCTTTCTTTCCCCCCCCTCTCCCCCTTTCTTTCTATCACTCCGTCTCATTTTTTCTTCCCGTCTTCTTGCTATCCCGTTTCTTTCCTTTCAATTACCTACCTTCGTTCAACGTCCGAAAGCTTGCGAGCGTTTATTTTTTTCGCGACATTTTACAGCGACATTAAACTCCTCCATTTTTTTTCTGCGCTCCTCACCATGGAGTTTAATCATAAACTTAATCGAGAAAATCGTTCGAGAGAGTTTTTTTGTTGCGTTTCCGAGTGTTTGGAAAATGACGCGGGAAATAATAACGGATAAAAAATAGCTGTGTATATATATATCTTGAGGTTTTCTGTAAAAATTACACGTAGATGCGAGCGTCTACGTGTGATGATTATTTCGCAAAACAAAAAAATAACTGTCGAACGCGTGACACGTGATATATTTCTGTTAAACGTTACGTCTGTAATTTTTAAACTTCACAATTCGACGTTTTCCTCGACGCTGTTCTCGACAATATTCGCAAATTCAGAATGATTAGTTTTTTATTATTTAGCAAGTTTTTTGTTTATCTTATCGACGATTTCTGATCGTCCGTGAAAACCGTTTGCACTTTGATGTACGATGGCAACGTATAACTGCCCCTCCGACAAGAAGTAATCCCGAGTTTCCGTGAAATCATTCCCCGAAGAGCGCTCTTTTCACTTCGCTCGGACTCATCTTCCAAGGGAAACCGGAGGGCCAGTAACCTAACTACAACGACCAACCCTTTCCACCAAGAGCACGTACGCCACCGCCGACAGCAATTCACCCCGATTCCCGCAGCTCGTTCCTCTCTCCCGGTCCCTCTACCCCTCGACCTTTCCCTCCACAAGAGAAAATTATAACGGCGAGTACAAGGTGTCCTGAAAATCGCGCGTTTTTCATTCACCACCACCGCCAAACTTTTTTGTCTCAAAGTCAATGTCTTTTCTCGCAGAGAATTTAATTTGTCGTTACGTCGTTTTCAAGACTTTTTCATTTTTCTCTGAAATTTCAAGGATTTGCAGGCAACTTTGAGGCAGAACCGCCTCGAATATCTCCCGTCACTTTTTCAAGCGGAAAAAACAATTGTCTTCTCGACAAAAGCATTCGTTTCTAACGTTAAAAAAATGAAGAAGCAAGCGATTTGCGTGAGACACCCCGTATACAATAGTGGATCCCACTTACCCGAGCTTACTCGCTCGCACGTGTAACTCGAGATAGTTCCAACCGTGGATGTCCTGTAATATTAAGCTCTGGAAACCGGCGGCGACTGGTCGACGAACGGCTCGTCAGAGCGTGTTTCGAGATTTGTTTCCCATTATAGTCGCGAAAAGACGGAAATTAATCTTTCCGCAAGAGCGATCGCTATTATCAAAACCTGAAAGTAGATGTATCGCAAACGGCGCTTCTTCGTCCGACGAAGATAGAAGCGACGAAGATAGAAACCGGGCGCACCGAAACGTATCAAAACGCCATATTGTATTAAAATAAAGATCTGTGTAATGTAATATTACAAGAGAGAGTGATACCATGATGCAATTTTGTACAATTAACTTTATTAATAACTCTTAAAAGCTATCATACACAAAATCACGTTAATGTATCATATGAGTGAAATTTCACTCCAGGATATATTTTTTTATTTGAGAAATAAAAAAAGGCGTCAAAAAGATGATTGTTTAAGTACCCGTAAAATTAGTGTCGCCAAGTCACGTTTTTTAATAACATTAAAACGTAATTCGCATGGGGTGAAATTTCACCCATGATAGAGTCTTTAAGGATTAATCTTTTGCAGACAAGGATCTCACTCAAAAATTGCGCGTCTCTGGTAAAAATAAGTTTTTTTTTTTTTAAACGCTTTTATGTTCGAAACTGTTAGAGATATAAAAAAATTTTTTTTATCGACGCAGAATTGGTCAAACTTTCGATTCAAAAAAAGGAAATTGAAAAAATATTAACTTTTCGCAGAGATATTTGATTTTGAAGTTCGCGTGAATCTCACAGACCCAGTTTGTTCAAGTAGTCGTCATTTTTGAGGTCTGTCCAAAAGGTTAATATTCAATAATTTACACTAAAAACTAAATGGTTACATTCTTCAAAGTGTTGCTCTAGAAAGTCGAAAGTAGACTTAATTCCGGAGAAAGCTTACATTTTATAAACGGTTTCTTTATTAAAATCTTCTTAGCACATCTACTGTGTTCAATTCATTTAATATATATTTATATATATATATATATCTACGAAAAGTTGCTTGCAAAAATATAACAATAAACTATTATTAAAGGTTTTAATAACAAAATCTCGCCCATGTACTGAAAGTTAAAGAATCATTAATGACTCGTTAAAGAAAATTAAGGAAAGTAATGAATAAATGGAACGTCGACAGTGAATTTACAGCGAACGAAAAGTTTTCTTTTGATTTCCGTGTACAGAAACGCTGGTCCGTATATTTTCGAAACCTTTCGAGTACCGGTCGGAGTCTTGGAAAGTTTACATTGTCCTCCGGAAAATTTCATGAATAATTTCCGAGTACATCAGTGCGCGCCGGAAGAAACGTGCGGAGAGGCTGCTGGAATTGCGGAAGAAAATACAGCGCTCGGACTTCTTCGTGCTTCTCTCTTTTTGCACTCCGTTATCTTGGAAAAGCGTCAGTATTACGACCATCTTACGAAAAATACAAGCAATCGAACAGAAACGTTCACGAAAATGAAAATAAAAAAGATAAATTTATATAATTAGTCGATTAAAACACATCGCATACACGTCTATAATTAAAGGTTCTAACAAATTTATCATACCACGTAATAGATAATATCTTATTAAATAACCGATAAATTTCACAAGTTTTATACAAACAAGAATATTACGCAGCTGTTAAATAAATGGCCGAATAATAATTAACTTATTAATAAGTTAAAAGTAATTAAACGCCACACAATAAAGTGTTTTAATAAATAAATAATTACAAACCCAATTTAATGCGTTATTTTGTCGTAAAAATAAAATTAAATAGAAGAAAATTTAAACTTTAGTTTTATTTTTATATACCGCTGTTTTCTTTTGTTTTAACAATAGCATATTCACGGATATGTGAAATAACACACATTTTCTCTGTGCGTAGCTTTTCATAATGCGCGCAAATGTTATTTCAGTAATTAGTTTTCTCACAGAAGATAAACAAATCTTTCTCTTTCTCTTTTCGCGAGAGTTAATCCACGAGAGCGAATCTCTTGGGATTTATTCACGCCCAACGTCAGGTCGTACTCGCGTAATCGGTGCTGTTCTTGCACTTTCACACATGCAGTGACCGAGCATTTGCGCTCAAGTTAAAATGAGTATCTAGATCTGAGAATATTCAGATCTGTGCATTCTGCGCGAACGCATACGCCACACGCGTTTAGCTCACTTTATATAAATGCAACATGGTGCGTGCGATGATAAGCGAGTTAGGTGTTTAGGACAGATGGTTAAGTAATAATGCTAAGCTGTTTTTTTTTTTTTTTACGTTTTTTTCTTGCAGAATTGTGCAAAAATAAGTTTAACGCGTTAATCGAAACAAAACAAAACTGTGTGTGTTATTTCTCAAGAAATATCTTGAAAGATTGAAAGAGAAAGAGAGAGAGAGAGAGAGCAATTGCAATTAGACAAATATGTAAGAGTTATTTTCTTAATAAACCTTGTAATGTAATTAATTAATAAATAAACCTGATTCTCTTTCGACCATTACGTAATTTTGCAAACGCTATTTACGCTCTCGTTGGTTGAGTATTGTTCGCAGCAACACTTTCACCATTGTTACGTTTATCGTACTCCACCTCTCTTCCTCTTACACTCTGATTAATCTATTTCATTATCCTCTGGCACAAACTCCGTGAGCATACGGTTCAACTTTTTGTTATTAGCATTTAGGAGAGGAAGGCGGGCGTGTCACCGTTGTAGCATACTCAAGTGTAGTATAGTCGAATACGGCGCTCGACTGAACGAGCAGAACCTAAATATATAACGTATAATAACGACGTGGCGGAAATATGCATAGAAACACAAAATCATTATAAAGTCCCGAGAGAAAGAGAGAGAGGGCGAGTTATTATATTTATTCATGAATCGAATAATGATTAGTTTGTGTGTGTGTGTGTGTGTGTGTGTGTGTGTGTGTACGTTTTTGTCGATATGGAAGAACCAAATATATTAATATACTGTCACAGTCTTCATTTCTTTTCCATTCACACGAACGAATATAGGGTAGAGTCACAAATTTTGTTCTTTAATTAAGTTCAAACTCGAACCCTATATATACATAATATATATAAATTAAAAGTTAATTAAAAGTTTCTCAAATTATCAAGTCACATAATATTAAACGTAAAAAGTTCGCAAAGGAAAATTATAATTACTTTTTTTTCTAGTTATGGCTTCGAGAAAATATCATTAGTGCACATTCTGCAACCCACAACAAATTTATTAATTATGCGATATTTCTTGAGTTACGATATTCTCTCGATACAAATCACCACGAACACCACAATATGATATGATATAATTGATATTTGTCCTATCGTTTATCTATATGTTTAGTTAATACTACGCACATGGTAGTTTTTTTAGTTAATACTACGCACAAGTACTTTTTGATTGTCAATCTTCTGTAGACTGTCTACTAGTTGAACTAAGTCTGTAAGATCCACGCGACTTTAAAATTAAACATCTCAGCGAAAAATCAATATTTTTCCATTTTTTGAATCAAAAGTTTGAGCGATTCTGCACTGAAAAAAAAACAAAAAAAATTGAAAGAATATCTAGTAAAATATAATATAAAATAAAGAATACAAAACGCTCGTGATATATAAATAATAACTAATATTAACAATACAAAATAAGAGACCTTTTATTGTTATTATTATGGATATCTAGTAATTTCAAAGATATATGCCTTTTAAAAAAATTAATTTTTACTAGAGAAACCGATGTGTAATTTTTAAGTGCGTCTGGGAGACCAATATTAGTCTAAAAAAGGATTAATTGCAAGAGTGTATTATTTTGCACGTAACTATATATATTTTCTTACGTTAGAATCACCGATAAAATCATTTTTGACACATTTTTTAATTTTTTTTTGTAAGTAGCACTTTGCAGTGAAAAAAAACTATAAATTTATTGTTCAAAAAACACGTTTGCAAATCTGTTTTTTAATAAATGTTTTCAATCGTCTTTTGAACTCTCATCGGTTCCTCTAACTATTATTAATTTTTTAAATTTATTTTTATCCCCTCGAAACTGTCAGAAGAAAGAGTCGGTCATAAATCTGTCGGTTCTTTATAGTCGACCCTTCTTTTTGCCGTAGTGAGAAAAAGATTTTATTTGTATCCGGGGAACTTTTTTTCGTTTATATCCAAGATATACTGTAATAATAGCATATTTTGCGTGAGTAATGTCACAAAGAATCAAAGTCGAAATACAAATTATAAATTTTTATACAAAACCAACAAACAAAAAAGAAGCAAAAAACGTTTTATTTAATCGTCCACAAATCTCGCATTACATGCACGTGAGATGGAGCGAGATTAGGGACACAAAAAAGAAATAATGCAGCAAGAGCTACATTATAGTCTCGAATGTTCTCAACCTGTCAGACAGCAAGTATGACTGCGATTAAGTCGCTTAATCCTCAAGTTTTGCTGCTTAATTTTGAGTTTTTGGTGTTCCCGGTTTTACGATGATTCCCGAGTACCGATGTGAAACGTGATATCACGTTGCAGTTTTGTTTCAGTTTTGGAAATAAGCGGAAGAGATCAGAGGATTATACGGGAAAACGCCTGATAGAACCTGCTAAGGGAGATGATTTACTTTGGAAGGGAGCTCAAGACCATATTGGGCTTATTCGCTGTCCTCTTTGGTTGTGCGCACGTGACGCGGCTTACACTTGCAACAAAAGCTCCAATTTAATTTCGCTCAACGCTCAAAGATGAGGTTATTAACCCTAAAACGCGGCCGGTGTTTGCGAGCTCATTTGCAGGTGTCGCGTTATGGCGTCGTTGTGACGAAAACTCGTCGTCGCTATTGTTGTCGCGCTAAGTCGAGGATCACGACAACCAAGATATTTCGGATATGACGATAAACAAATTTTTGTCTTTTTGTTTGTTTTTATTAAAAAAAAAACGAACAAATGCAAAGAATACATTGCGCGCAAAAGAAACAAATCGCGTCACGATGCGTCACAGCCGAGGTAATTGCATACTCGATCGGTGACTCCTACTTTTGCGAGCCATCGACGATCCTTTCAATCTCAAAGAGCGAAAAGTTTCGCGCCAACAAGAGAGAGAGAAAGAAAGAGAGAGAGAGAGAGAGAGAGAGAGTCCAAGTCAGTAAAAAGAAAGAATTGGAAAGAAAGGACGATCAGGTCTGAGGACATCGAAGAAGGGACGACTTGGAAACTTTCTTTTCCGAATGGCCTCGCGCGTTTCATGCATTTCTCCCTTTCTTCGGCCGGTGTAATAAAATCGTCGAATGAATCAAGGATGCGAAAGTCAAGTAAATGATTCAGCTCGACTGGATTTGTAATTTCGTGTAATTGAGGAATTATTCAAGAAAAACCAGTAATAGCAAATTGGCTACCTCCATCCCGCTACGACGGATGAAGTAGACGTTGAAAAGCAAAGGGACTGTGTCGAAAAATAATGATCTTGTAAAATATGTATTGCCATTGTAATAAGTTTTAGAAAAAATACGTTGCGGATAATTATTGACTCACTCTCGCTTAAGGAGAGGTTCTAGTCAAAAGGCCCGAAAATTAACGTAATTTCATGATTTTAACGTTAAAAAAACAATAATAAACAAATTTTTTTTTAAACGCTTCCTGAAGGCCCTCTAAATTGAATAAGCTTTAATTTGAGCCGTCAAACATCGAAATCGGTTAAGTCGTTAAAGCGGAATCGTGTGCGGCGCGCAAAAAAAAGTTATTAAAAAAAAAATAATAAATAAATAAATAAATAAATTATATAGGGAAATATATTCTTTTGGCTACACATTTTCAAGACCTAAGGATGAAAATAAAGCAAAAAAAAAAAAAAATATTTTTGTTTTCGATTTTGACTAGAACCTCCCCTTAAACGTGTGATTAATTTTGGGTCGCAAAGTTATGAGTAATTTGATGACTAGGGAACCTACACGATAATCGGTAAATGTATTAAGAAATTTTCTTTGCGGGACAATATATATGTACATATAAGAGAAACCGTTTTACACACACACACAAATAAACCATTTTTTTATTCCTTTCTCATCAAGTTTGTCGCAGAAAAAAAGTTTCTTTGTAAATCTCGTAAAATATAAAAATAAGTTGTTTCACGGAATTCTAGAGACTAATAATAAACTCTCATTCTCCTATAGCGCTGTGTTTTTCTTTAGTCACGATACAATTTAAGCCGACGCTCGAGAAAAGGCACCTGGGTTCTCTGTTAAAGGGATTCGATTACAGGTGCTCCTGACACTTTTGAGAGTTTTTGAAAGGCGGCCGCGTGATAAATGACGGAATCCTAGCGAACGTGGTAGATTCGCTTCGCGGCGCGTCATTATTTACGTGTCGAAGCGGTAAAAGCCCTTCCCTCTCCCATACCCTACTCTCATCGATCCCGCTCTTCTTCTTATTCAGGGGAGCAGAAGAATGAATAGATCTCCCGCCGTCGTTAACGACGTTGGCTCGGTAAGTTTCATATTTACTACCATTGGCGAATCTTCTCGAACGAGTTAATTTCAACCCTCTCTAAAAAGTATCGTTAAACACTGTCTCTCTTGAATTACCACCCATCTACAATATGTGAGCTGTATAGAAAAATATATCTAAAAAAAGATAATTATATGGTAATTATTTAGAAAGCGGATTTCCTCACCAATTTCAATGAGCTTGAAATATGTTGTTAAGGACGTTATTCTGAACAACTTTTCCCTGTACATGTTACCGCCGATCGGCTTTAGTTTCCGAGTTATGAACAAAAGAATTTCATAATTGAATACTTGTTTTGGTAAATATTTACAAAAGATCATCCAAATGAGCTTGACATATTTTGTCAAGGACACCTTCCTAAGTAACAATCAAAAGGTTTTAGCTGTCGCTCGTTGTTTATTAAAAAATTAATAACAAAAAAAGTTTTATAAATAAACTCTTATTTTTCGATTCCATGTACATTTTCTTTGTGTTGTAAGTGTTTAGGCGGGGAGAGGCTTCGCTTCTTTCCCCTGCTCTCCCCTTCGTGTTTTGCGTGTATATTACCTTGTAATATTTTTTCTGAATCCATTATTCCACAATAATAAATTATGTCTAAAACATACAGGTTTGGACAACGATGCTTTATTAATGAAACTGTTGTTGATCATTTTGACATGAAGCGAATGTAATCGGAAGTNGTATTCGTTAATTAAATTCTTCATTTTTTCTTGACAGGGGAGCAGGGGGGAGGGGTAAAGCCCCTCCCCCTGCGGGGGGCGTAGCCCCCTCTTGCCTACACGTGTCATACAAAGAACATATTAACTTAAGAAATTGACACAATGTTGGGAAATTAATATTCAATTATGAAACTTTTTTTGTTTATAACTCGAAAACTAAAGCCGACCGGCTGTAACATATATGGGAAAAAGTTGTTCAGAATAACGTCCTTAACAACATATTTCAAGCTCATTGAAATCAGTAAGGAAGTCCGCTTTCTAAATAATTACCAAAGATAATGATTTGTTGTTTATTATGTTTTTGAAACGAGGCAACTATTGCGACAAAAATAAAAAAGCAAGCCGCTTCGATGATATGTTGATCAATGACAATGTTCCGATTACAAATAATAATATTTACCTGATACTGGCTGTCTACTCTACACGCATCGCGCATTATCAAATCGATCATGATCGATTACACGTAAGTCAGTCAACATTCAATCACCATCGCGAGAGCTGAACTAATAATATATTTCAAACAAACGTGCTGTTCAATTAATCCTTCGCGGACAGACACGGGTCTCTCAGACTCATTCAACATTTTAAACCAATGTCTCTGGTTAAAATTAGTTTTTTTTTTTATTTTTCAAAGCTTACATCTTTGAAACTACCAGAGATTTTTTTTCGATTTGTTGTTTTTTGATCGACGCAGAATCGTTCAAACTTTCGATTCAAAAAAGCCAATTGAAAAAATATTGACTTTTCGCGGAGATATTTGATTTTAAATTCGCGTGGGTCTCACAGACCCAGTCCGTCTGACTAATAGATCGTTTTTTGAGGTCTGTCTGCGAAGGGTTAACTAAGATAACTTTTTCTCAAGAGGAAAACGGTTATTAGGTAATTCGTGAATTGAACAAACAAGCAAGCCTACATTCATCAATTTCGCGTGTCGTTTTGACGCGAAATTTGTAGCGTCGAGAAAGAAAACGAAACCGATGCGAAATTTTCCGTGTCGCGTGAGAGAGAAAGAGAGAGAGAGAGAGAGAGAGAGATTCAAGGCGAAAGAAGATAACGTAATTACACATCGTGTCAATGTGCAACCGGATCGCGGTCGGCAAGCGCCGTGCTACCCGTTTGCGCGCTGCGCTACACGTTTTTTCGTGTATTTTCGCGCCCCGAGAGACAAAAAAAAGGTTCGCGAACAGTTTTTTTTTTTTTTCACTTTTAAACACAATGGCCACCTGTTCCTCGGAGCGCGGGCAATTATTAATCCGCTGTGCTGCGCGAGAGTGAATTTTTGCTCGCGGCAGTCGATCCGATGGCAGTCGATCGAGATTGGTCTATGCTTACGTTTTTATTTCGTTCACGTGCGCTGTTTCGATCCTCTCATGCATCACGTTTATGTGTATCCCCCGTCCCTTAAAATCGGTGCGTTGCTCTGTTATTTCGTGAAAATATCCAGCAAACTTCTGTCGAAATGTCTTTAAATCTCTTCGCGAAGCATCTAGAAATTACAATTGTAAAACGATTTTACTGTTTAACATCAGCGCTCTCAATCGGTTCGAAACTTCAGAACTTAACGGACGTGATCCGAATTCAAAAACAGCAAAATTGTCTTTAAAACGAGAAGTTAAAAATTAAACTTGTTAATGGAACATTTGTTCGACATTGTGATCTCTGTGCGAATTATAGTAGTTTTACGTTGCTTTTTTTTATGTTACGAGACGTAAACTAACTACCGCACAATCAGTAAAATAAAAACAAAACTAGCCATCGATAAACGCGCGTGGAAATATAAATAGAAAAAATAAAAATAATCTAACGCATCAGAGACGTTTCGATCTTTTAACTTTATTTAGGTCATTCTCAGTTTAATTGTTTGTGTAACTCGTGACAATATGAATAATTTAATTTTACTAACATACATATATATTTTATTCACACATGAATTGTCGATTTGTATATAGCTTAACGAATTTCCTAGGATATGGTAATTATTCATGCGAATAAAACGCAGCAAAGTTAAATAATTGGATTACTGATTTTAAAACCGGGTATTGCGCTACATGCTGATTGTGAGTTAACGTGTAACAGCATTAATTGAATTGATTTACACGCTTTATGATATTTTATTTTGTACGTGTTCGCAAACTAAAGCCGTACGACAACGGTGATTGCAATTGTAAAACTCTCTTTTTGTCGTAAACCGATCAATCGATACGCGATATTAATCATAGACGTACGTACAATCTTCGTCACGCGCGTGACAAGAGTTTCTCAACTCCCAAATAATCAAACCACGCTCAAAACCCCGAACTGAGCGCTATTGGTCCTTTAAGCATCTCTCTACGTGATGCCCGAATCACTGTTAGATTTCTCTAAGTAAGTTAATACATGTCAAGTCGTAAATCTTCTGTCGTCGTCTGTGATTCCGTAGGATCTTGTTATCAAACTTGTCCGATGAGCTTTCCTTTTACGACGTGGAGTTACGGTCGAACTTGTTTTAACAAACGCACGATCACATTACAATCACAGTAACCATGAAACCGAAGTTCACGCAGTGTTCTAGTCACTCGAGATTTTTGGACGATTTTTTTTTTTTTTTTTTTTTGTTCGATCGAAATTACTCGTTAGAGCAAATCTTTCGAAAAACAATTCGGTTACTGTTTTTGTCGCTTCTGACAATCACACATGTCAACCGAGTGTTGACACTAGTATGTTTCGAAATCGAATATTAACCCTTCGTAAACAGAAACACAAAAACTAGTTGGGTAAACTGGGTCTGTGAGACCCACGCGACTTTAAAATCAAATATCTCCGCGAAAAGTCAATATTTTTTCAATTTTGTTTTTTTCGAATCAAAAGTTTGAGTGATTCTGCATCGGTCGAAAAAAAAAATTAGGAAAAATCTCTAATATTTTCGAAGATATAAGCGCGTTTAAAAGAAACTAATTTCTACCAAAGATATCGGTTTCGGAAGTTTTTTGGTCTGGAAGACCTAGCTTGTCCACAAAGGATTAATATTGTTGTAGACATAATATTAGAAATAACAAAAAAAAAATCTCTTTATAAAAATATCAAACTAAAATATAAATTAAATTTTGAATTAAAAAGAAAAAGATTGACTTTAGAAAAAACTCCTTAGAAATTAATTATTATTTGTAAATCTACAAATTGCGAGCTTTCCTGTCTAAGATAAGAGCACTTAGAATTCAAGATACCAGTGTTTAAAGGGTTAAAATGCAGCGAAAAATTAAATAGCGTCGGACGTCATTGTATATAACTTTATTTAATCGGACGGCGTATTTATCCTGTCTCAATTTACTTCTGGCTGGCTACCGAGCTCGGCACGAGTGTCTCATCGTTGTAAACAATTCGCTTCTCCTCTTTACCTCTATTTTACTTTAATTTTCAGTCGCTGCGTTCTACGATGCAGCAGAAACGTCCTCCTTTCGGCCGACAGCACACGTCCAGGCGGTCGAAAACTTAAAACTCGCGAAACTTTCGCTGCTCGGCAATGAAGTTTTCCGCGGATCCGTGAACGAAACTTCATCATTACACTCGAAATCCGCCGGGATTATTGCCGCTGCTTGGCCGTGACAGCCCACCAACGGATTTCTTCCGTAACTTTGTGCGCGCGGCGAGACTACGACTTCACTTGAAAACCGCCGGATTTAATGCCCGGCGGAGTATGGAAAAAGTGCAAAAAAGAAAAAAGTGAGCGAACAATTAGTATCAACGTGATACAAAATCTCAATTTTAAAGTGTCTCGTAAAAAAACGACAAAGTCGAGATATCAAGATTGTTGCGGACTTTTTACAAAGATAACGTAGAAATACGATGAACGAAGAAAAATTGTAACAAAATATTACGAAAGAGTTCTTCTTTACATACTGTTATTATATGTGATACATATTGTGCATATCTACACACAAAGTGCAAAAAAAAATATTATTTTTACTTTGAGTGGATCTCTTGAGACATGTAAACAAATGTTCAAGTAACTCATTCGTCACGTGTTACTTGTTGCGAAAGTACTTCTGTTAAGTATTTGACTTTTTATAATTGTTATTTTGATTTTAGATGTAATATAAAAATAAAATAACATAAAATAATCAAAAGGAACAGTAATGTATCGCACCAAGTTCGCGCGAGGCCGGACGTGACTCACTTATGCGAATCGGATAGTTCAGCAAAGTTAAAAGATTTTCATATCTCAACAATGCCTGAACCGATTGACTTTGGTCTCAATTGACCGAGCTAAAAAAAAAAATAAAAACAAAAAAAAGAAATATTTCGATGTAAAATTCTGAATGCGGAAAAATTATTCACAAAGATCGTAGAGGTAGACATGTCAGTGGAAAAGAAAATGTACTTTTCACGTTATTTTTACTAGATGGCTGTACTAACGCGCTGTTCTACTTATTATCTTGCATTTTATTAGGGTTTATAAGATTGAACGTGCTGAAGTATTGTGAAACTAAGACGACAACGTATATGAGTTACCTGTATCAAAATAATAAGTATTCTTATAAAAATAATATAAGTAAAAGAACCACAGAAGATATCTGCTTATAAATTAAATAATACTGTTTATCTCATTCCACATTCTTGATTGCAAACATTCTATTTAAAGTATCACCTGATGATATAAGTCTTATTTTGTAAAACTTAGTTAACTTAAACTAGAATTCTATTGATACACGCGATACGATGATAAAACAAAATTAATATTGTCGTGCAAATGCGCAAAATTGTGTTTGTGATAAGTTACAGTCACTTTCATATTTTTGTTTTAAACATTTCCTTATTTACGTCGTTGCTTACGTCATACACGGAAAAAAAAAGTTTTGCTATTATATGGTTAGCAAGAAAAATGGTTGACTCTACGAAATTTTTTGTTTCATCAACGAAATGTTTTGTTGGCAAAATAAAACTTTTAATAAACTTAACAAATGTTTTTTTGCTGGCCATATATTAACTAATTTCTTGCTATTTTAGCAAATCTTTTTTTTCCGTGTAAGAGTTACAAAGAAAAACATGTTTTTAAGTAAGCAAAGGAAATATTTTTTTATTATTTAATTATACAAGAGAAATACACAATAATGCCAGTAACAGATAACCACTGGATGCAAATGCGAAATGTTTTGTAGCGCGTATTTAATACACATAATTCAAATTAAATTCAATTCGAAAATCTACATCCAATGCTTGCTTTCCATTTCATATATAGAAAAAATCTTCTTTATCTTCGTTACTTGTGAAAAACGTGTTTTTGGCACCAGGTGATTGAAATTCAGTTTTTACAATTTACAAGTAATGAAGAGTTTAGGTACTATATACCTGATATAGGTAATAACTAAAATAATTGTACGTATATATGTATATATGTTCAGGAAACCACAAAACATAATATTCATATGCAGATATACACAGTTTGTCCGGAAAGTTCCCGGACTGATTTTTTCTAGCGCGGGTAAGCGGCGCTATCGAGCGGTCAACGCTGGAACTACTTAGTA
>NW_018020851.1:16024-27233 GCF_002006095.1 Pseudomyrmex gracilis | reverse complement strand
TTAAATGGAGACTACCTTGAAGTGTAAACTTGTTTAATAAACCATATCTTTCATTTTCGATTTTTAATTCACGTAGTCCGGGAACTTTCCGGACACACTGTGTACTTTCATTTATTTTTTAACTACTTATACATTGTTGTCAAGTTTACTATACCAATTTTAAATATCAACTATATTACTCAACACTTTTAATACTAAATACTTTTACTAAATGCTACTTATACAGTTTCCTTTAATATACTTCATTCTGTATCTATAATTGTATTGAAAAGTCGAGAAGCGATAATATATTACTGTTTATTCCACACTCTACAGCTGGTTTTATCATCTCAGAAGTACATCCTGGACCACCACATACTGCAACAAAGAACGAGAAAAAATTGTATAAAATTATGTGTGTGTGTGTGTTAAAAACAGATATAACTAATAAGATATCGTACATCTAACAAACTCTCACACTGATATATATTTAAATATTAATAAATAATGAAAACAATACAAATTTTATATTAAACAAATTAATACACATTTTAAAAAACATAGATTTTCTCAAAGTAGGCAAAAAAAGTAAGATCTATATAAAGATATATTAATTACCTAAATCAGTGCAATCTTTGACGATCTTTTGACATTTTAGTATCTTCTCATCATTCAAAAGAACTTTTGCGCAATATTGATCTAGACTACTTTTAGACAGTGTGCCTTCTGGAGTGATCTAGAATTGATATAAGAGTTAAAAACTTACTCTGTACTTGTTCGAAAAGAATTAAAAAGACAAATTCACAGAAAAATCTATTCAGAAATCAAAATAGTATAAGTTAATTTATTGTATGTTATACTGTATTTTACGATTCCACAATATTTCATGCTTTTATTTGAGTAGTAATTTATTTGAGTAATAATTAAATTTAAATTATTTAATAAAATAAAATAAAGTAATTATTATTTGTACTTTTGCAATTGAAGATTGTGTTACTTTATTTCACATTATAATTACCAAGATCTTTAATTCACTTAAATATTTATGTAAAAAAATATATAATTAAATGTTCTTTTATAGACTCATATATATAAGTAAAGCACGTACTATACCATCTTTCTTTAATGCGCAAATGTTAGCATTGACCACGTCATCGTATTTATTTTCTACAACATATAAAAACATACAATATTTATTGATTAGGTTGGAGCTAAAATAATATTGATTGCTTTTTGTGTGGTAATTTCTTAAAAGTACTTCGAATTAATGAATACTGCACTGTATATGCTACAATTTACTGCTATTATGTAAAGTAACATAATCTTAGAATTATTAACTAAGTTACATATAATGTTCAGCACTTACTCGGGAGAATTTGAGAAAAGTTAAGTTTCGTAATGGGAATTACAGTTTTGTTTAACATTATATTTTTGAGACAGCTTTCTATGCTGTTATAATATGCTGCAGGTCGCTTTATCGGAACTGCGTAAGCATAAATGGCTATCTGAAATTAATGAAAGAATTGCACACAAACAATGTACTCACAAAAAAATAAAAGCATATTATTACTAGTATTACGATACATATGCTATGCACGTAAAGATAAGTACTATTACATTGCGCCGAGTTTTGAAACTAAGTAAATGTGATCAGATTTTGTCAGATCCAAAATGTGATTCATATGTGATCTGATCTAATTTAATTCGAAATTCAGATATAAGTATAAAGTTTTACACATACACACACACACATACACACACATACATAAAAAATCATATATGATCATATGTTCTTAAGTTTTTTTTTATTAAATATAGTAGTTTTGTATTTTTTAAATATATTATACTTAATTGAATATTGAAACAATTAATAAATTAAATTGAATGATAGAGGTTCTCGTAATCACGTACTGCAAAACACCCTGTAAACGCTTTACACTGCACATTCCAACTCATACTTTAATAAGTTAATTTCATATTTACTGTTAGTATTACTTTGTGGTGACTCATAACACAATGTAGAAATATCAAGTTAGTAAAGTAACATCTGCACGGATATGTGACGGAAACAAGAATTGTGTAATGATAGCAAAACTTTATAGATAAATTGAATGAAAAACTGTAGAGATGAAAATATACTAGCAAATGTGTTTAAAACAGATTTAAAAATATTAATTTTTACAATGTTTATAGATTTATATACTCACAAAGACGCAAAACATAAATACGATAGCCTTCATTTTGGTGTTTTTCGATTAGTTTATAGTACCTGTTCAATGCAACAACTCAAGCAACACTACGTGGAACATGAAAATCTCCATAACATTTATACGTAAAAAAATGAGTTATGTAATAATAACAATGACGCAAACAGTGAAAAGACAAATGATGTATGTATTACTGACATAAAGTGAAAGAAAACAATGATGTGCATATGTGTTACTAATAATGCTGAAATGTAACAAAATGATCGATGTGTTAGTGATAAAACAGTAATTGTTGTTAAAAATAGACGTTTTATCTTATTTTTAAGATTTGGTATCATATGTGATTAACTAATGTTGTATATTGGTAATGTCGCGCTTTTCCTAATTTCCTTATACTCGAGGTGCGGCGCGAGATGATTGAGAGGTGACGGATGCAAAGCGCGACGGCTGGATTATTTGCTGCCCCGGTTGTTGTTGATAACGAGGCGTAGGGTAGTGAAAAAACGTGTACAAACCTGTGTACTTATTTTTTATAATAACTTGGTGCCGCTCACTTCCTTCACAAGCAAACATTCCATTTTCTTACTATTTTCTTTTATAATATGTAGTCGTCAAAAAAACTTATAACAATCCGATAGATATACTTTATTTTCCTCATCACTACAAATTATATCAAATCCACGTTTGGATAAAATACTATATAAATACATAGATAAGCAACTTTTATCCTAACATTATTTTGAAGATTTTATATTATATCAAACGTAGAACTTATACATCAATTTTAATGACTAAACCGATCGTGTTGGTCTCAATCAATCGGGGTAAAACGAAAGTATAGAGCAGAGTATTCGTATATGTTTTTGTATATTTTTTCTGAAAAGAGATATTTTAATATAAAGTTTTGAATGCGGAAAAACCATTCACAAACATCGTATAGAGTATACATGTCAGTGGGAAAGAAAATGTACTTTTCACGTGATTTTTACTAGATGCCTGTACGATCGCGCTGTTCTAATTATTATTTTGCATTTTATTAAGGTTTATGAGATTGAATGTGTTGAAGTATTGTGAAACTAAGAAGACAACATATATGAGTACCTGTATCAAAATAATATGTATTCTTATAAGAATAATATAAGTAAAAGTACTAGAAGATATTTGCTTATAAATTAAATAATACTATGTTTCCATCATTACACATTCTTGATCACAAACATTCTATTTAAACTATCAACTGATATAAGTCTTCTATTTAAACTATCAAATGATATAAGTCTTATTTTGTAAAATTTAAGTAACCTTAAAAGATAATTCTATTGATACACGCGATACAATGATAAAACAAAATTAACGTTTTCGTGAAAATGCGCAAAATTGTGCTTGTGATAAATTACAGTCATTTTTATATTTTTTGCACGTGTACTTATTTATGTTGTTGATTACATCATGGGAAGTACAAATAAAAACATGTTTTTAAGTGAACAAAGGAAATAGTTTTTTATTATTTAATTACACAAAAGAAATACAATGATGCCAGTAAAAGATAACACTGGATGTAAAAGATAAACACTGGATGTAAGTGCAAAATGTGTGTAGCGCGAATTAAATACACATAATTTAAATTAAATTTTATTCGAAACTCTACATTTAACGTTTGCTTTTTATTTTATGTACAGAAAAAAATCCTCTTTATCTTCGTAAGTTGTGAAAAAAATGTTTTTGGCAACAGGTGATTGAAATTCAGGTTTTACAATTTATAATTACTACAAAATTTAAGCTGGTAAGTTTCTAAATAATAACGCGAAAACGGTCCTGAGAGTCTTATGCTGAATGTTTGTTGTGGAATAAATAAATATATATATATATATAGTTATGTTTCCTTTCATGTAAAATGTGAGTTTAAATTGGAATATATATTTCTTCCGCAACAAACATTTAGTGTAAGGCTCTTATGATCGTTTAAATGTCGCGTTGTTAGTTATATAATTTAGTGTATAAAATTCAGTAAGTTTTACTTTCAATAGTTCTTTTTGCTTCAAGTAAGTAATGTTATGTAAAAACAATTTGGTGATATTTTTAGGAAAATAAAATTTGTTGTACGGATTTGTTGGTATATCGGCTAACTAGTACTTAATAAATATAATAAATAAGCATACTAAACGTAATATATACATGATATATAAGTATATACATAATAAGTAATAAAGTAATTTTACATATATATATATATATGTTTAGGAAAACACAAAAACTACTATTCATACAGATATTATTTCATATATTTGATGACTACTTATACATTGTTGTTAATTTTATTAAAACAGTTATCACATATAATCATCTTACCCAACACTTCTAATACCATTTACTTCTAATAAATGCTATTTACACAGTTTACTTTAATATACTCCATTCTGTATCTATAATTGTATTGAAAAGTCGAGAAGCGATAATATATTATTGTTTATTCCACACTCTACAGCTGGTTTTATCACCTCAGAAGTACATTCTGGACCACCACATACTGCAACAAAGAACAAGAAAAAATTGTATAAAACTATGTGTGTGTGTGTGTCAAAAACAGATATAACTAATAAGATATCGTACATCTAACAAACTCTCACATTGATATATATTTAAATATTAATAAATAGTAAAAACAATACAAATTTTATATTAAACAAATTAATACACATTTTAAAAAAACATAGATTTTCTCAAAGTAGGTAAAAATATTAAGATCTGTATAGATATATATTGATTATCTAAATTAGTGCAATCTTTGACGATCTTTTGACATTTTAGTATACTCTCATAATTCAAAAGAACTTGAACGCAATATTGATCTAGACTACTTTTAGAAGGTGCGCCTTCTAGAGTGATCTAGAATTGATATAAGAGTTAAAAACTTACTCTGTACTTGTTCGAAAAGAATTAAACAGATAAACTTACAGAAAAAAATCTATTCAGAAATCAAAATGGTATAATTTAATTTGTTGTACGTTATAATGTCTTACGAAAATAAAATGTTTCATGTTTTTATTTAATTAGTTATGTATTTGAATAGTAACTTAAATTATTTGTACTTTTGCAATTAAAGATTGTGTTAATCTATTTCACATTAAAATTACCGAAATCTTTTATTATCTTAAATGATTATGTAACAAAATATATAATTAAATAGTCTTTTATAAACTCGGATATAAGTAAGGCACGCACCACACCATCTTTCTTTAAGGACATTTTCCGACTACGATAGTTGGCAACCTAAATACAGTGGTTAGCAACCTAAAACATCTCTTTTCATGAGTAAGTTTGTACTGCTGTAACAAAGTTAAGTTGAGCTATTCAGCACTGCTAAGACCCGCTTACTCTGCGCAGAAGTTCAAAAATAGCTGCAGTACACAGCGCACATAAATCCAGCAAAACAAAAAAAAAACCAAAAAAAAGAACAAAAAAAAGCTACAGTTTGAAAACGAAGGTTGCTTGCCATATTATACAAAATCGTATTTTAATTAAGACACTCTCCGCTACCACATACTTGTTTTTTAAAAAAATCCTACAAAAATTGTCAGTAACTTTAAAAACCCCACTTCACAAAGGCTCAGCATAGGAAATCCATGTTAAAAATTGAAACTTAAATCTTCCATATTTTGGAATTTAACATTGCTACCCCTATTATCCAAAAAGGCTACGTATAAATAAGATCATAAACTATGTATATCGCAAATTTAAAGAAAATCCTAGGAAAAGCAATAATTTGGAGAACGTCCTTAATGCGCAAACAGTAGCATTGACCAAGTCATCATATTCATTTTCTACAACACATAAAAGCATATAATACTTAATGATTAGGTTAAAGATAAAATAATACTGATTGCTCTTTGTGTGTAAATCTATTGAAAGTACTTTGAATTACTGAAAACTGCATTGTATATGGTATAATTTAGTATTATTATATACAGTAATACTATATACAATACTGATCTTAGAAGTATTAACTATAAGTCATATATAATGTTCAGCACTTACTCGAGATGGTTTGAGAAACGTTAAGAAGAAGATCTTAAGAGAAATTACATTTTTGTTTGACGTAATACTTTTGAAACAGGCTTCTACGCTGTCATAATATTCTGTAGGTCGCTTGGTCGACAGTGCGTAAGCGTAAATGGCCATCTGAAATTAAAGAAAGAATTGCACACAAACAATGTATTCACAAAAAAATAAAAGCATATTATCACTATTATTACGATACATATATTATGCACGTAAAAATACGTACAATCACATTACGCCGAGTTGTGAAACTAAGTAGATGTGATCAGATTTTTTCAGATCCAAAATGTGATTTATATGTGATCTGATCTAATTTAATTCAAAATTCAGATATGAGTATAAAGTTTTATACATACACACACACACACACACATACATAAAAAATCATATATGATTATATGTTTCTAAGTTTTTTTTTATTAAATATAGTATTCTTGTATTTTTTAAATATATTATACTTAATTGAATATTGAAACAATTAATAAATTAAATTGAATGATAGAGGTTCTCGAAATCGTATTGCAAAACACCCTGTAAACGCTTTACACTGCACATTCCAAATTATACTTTAATAAGTTAATTTCATATCTACAGTTAGTACTACTTTGTGGTGACTCATAACACAATGTAGAAATATCAAGTTAGTAAAGTAACATCTGCACGGATATATGACGGAAACAAGAATTGCGTAATGATAGCAAAACTTTATAGATAAATTGAATGAAAAACTGTAAAGATGAAAATATACTAGCAAATGTGTTTAAAACAGATTTAAAAATATTAATTTTTACAATGTTTATAGATTTACATACTCACAAAGACTCAAAACATAAATACGATAGCCTTCATTTTGGTGCTTTTCGATTAGTTTATAGTACCTGTTCAATGCAACAACTCAAGCAACACTACGTGGAACATAAAAATCTCGATAGTGTTTTTATGCAAAAAATGATATATGTGTTACTGACAATGACGCAAAAAATAAAAAAACAAATGATGTACGTGTTACTAATAATGATGTATGAAGTGAAAAAAACCATCATGTACAATACTCTCTATAAGTTTGAAAACACATTCTAACAATGTGCAATATAAGGAAAATACATATCAAATCGAATATATTTTGGTTTGTAAGTACTTACTTAACTGAAAAATACAAAATTAAGTTATGCGCATACATACATTATTCAACAGACTATTAAAATATGAAATTTTAATTAAAATTTAAGCTTCCTAAAGTAACCATTCTTCGTTTTTAATGATTGTCTTGCATACTCTTGGCATGCGGTAGATCAAATTTTGTAGAGATCCAGTCGAGATACGTTTTTATTCTTGCTGGCGAATATTCTAAAAGTGCGTTTCACCCGTAATTCACTCTTTGTGGATCCTTTTGTCTAGCTCGTCCTATAATAGTTCTATTGAGTTACAATCTGGAAACTGGGGCGGTCATTTTTTGAGTTTTAGAATTTTCTTCTCCTTTAGTGACTGCAAATAGTTGTTGCAAAGGTGCGATGTACGTTTCGTGTTGTTGTTTTGTTGTAATATGATCTCCTTGATCTCAATCAGACGTAAACCAGGTGCAGAAACGGATTTAGGCATGGTCTTTATGAGCTGTAGGGCCCCCTTCAATCAAAGGATTTCTTCGTGGTCACAAAAATAAACGGTAAAACCAAACATTTTGTTTTTGCAATAAAACTAATTCCAAATACTGGCACAGGTAAACAGTGTTACCCCAAGACCACCAAAGTTAACGGTCCGCCTCTGACCAGGTGTCTTGGCGTATCGCTGCAGGATGCTGTGATAATATTCAATTTTCATTGTTCCCCCTATTTTCACAAAATCTCCAATCTTAGCCTTTCTAAAACATTCTCAGTCTATCACAGCGTCACCTTTATGCTTTATAGTTGGTGCTTTTCATTGAAGATTTATGTGTTGCACAAGCAAACGTACAGCTTGACGGCGCTTACTTCTAATTATTTCGACCTTCGAATTATTTCTAAATAAGAATTTTCCAGTTCTTTTCTGTTCAGGCTTAAACTTTCTTAGCCCATTAAATCTTTTTTTCTTATTAATAGTCGTTATAGCGGTTCCTTTGCACCTACGTACTATTTAAGATTCTTAGCTACCAAGCGCCTCTTCACCGATCATTGACATTGTTGATCTCAGTGAGGTTTTCCAGGATTTCTTAACTTCACCGGTCAAATCACAAACGGTTTTGAATCTGTCACGCTTACTTGTTGCCATCAAGAACTTGTCTTCACGTTGTAACGCCTGCTTAAGCGCTGCGGAGCGAAACCCATTAATATACGAGTCTGTGTCTCAATACTGAAAGGTCTTGAAAACTTCACTGACAAACCACTTCACTCTCTGTAATATTTGCCGGATACTATATTCTTCTTCTCGCAAAGTTATGATCTTAATTCGCGATTCATAAAAAATCTGACGCGTCAGAATGATCGAAAGCTATTTTCGATCATTGTTGTAGGTGTTACAATTATGCGGACTCTGAAATCAACCTTCGACTCAAATAACTTACCGCTTTTACAGAAATTGTAATTTAACTACATTTAAACGAAATACTGTTTTTCTGATATGTATTTACAACGCACGCAAGCATCATGTGGTAAAACAAGTAACAGTAAACAAGCGATAAATCAGCGCTTTGATGTCACGAAATAATTGTTCGATATGATTTCATATAGACAAAACTTATAAATGTTTTAAAAACAAAATGTTTATCAACAGGAATCAAATAAGGCCGATACGAGCCATTCGCAGGATGTTTGTGCGGAAACTATGCGTGTACATATATATATATATATATAAATGTAACGAATTTTACTTGTAAATTTTTTACAAGTAGTTTTTGAATTAAAATCTCAATAATTCGCAATATTTTAAAAATTAGTTAGGGGGGTATCCGGGGTTTTCCATATGTGAGATGCAAATCTAGCATCCCGTATGATTTTAAGAATTGAGATTTCAATTCAAAAAATACTTGTAAAAAATTTACAAGTAAAATTCGTTACATTTATAAATATATATATATATATATATATGTACACATAGTTTCCGCACAAACATCCTGCGAATGGCTCGTATCGGCCTTATTTGATTCCTGTTAACAATTTCACGAGCGTCAAGTCTTTTTAAAATGTTTATCGTTATTTAAACGTATTACAAATCGAACGTTTTACAAACCGAAAACATGCACCAATCGCTGTCACATCATTGTTGTTGCCTGTAAAACGCAAAGTATTTCCAAAATTATGGGAGATACCGTATGTGTTACTGATAATGCTGAAATGTAACAAAATGATCGATGTGTTAGTGATAAAACAGTAATTGTTGTTAAAAATAGACGTTTTATCTTATTTTTAAGATTTGGTATCATATGTGATTAACTAATGTTGTGTATTGGTAATGTCGCGCTTTTCCTAATTTCCTTATACTCGAGGTGCGGCGCGAGATGATTGAGAGATGACGGATGCAAAGCGCGACGGCTGGATTATTTGCTGCCCCGGTTGTTGTTGATCACGAGGCGTAGGGTAGTGAAGAAACGTGTACAAAATCCTGTGTATTTATTCTTTATAATAAATTGGTGCCGCTTACTTTTTTTCTTCAATTTACAAGCAAACATACCAAAGTACATTTTCTTTTTTAATATATAGT
Source organism: Pseudomyrmex gracilis (assembly GCF_002006095.1). Lineage (NCBI taxonomy): Eukaryota > Metazoa > Arthropoda > Insecta > Hymenoptera > Formicidae > Pseudomyrmex > Pseudomyrmex gracilis. The sequence goes on along the minus strand of NW_018020851.1, from coordinate 17,316 downwards.
TCTTAAAAAAAAGTTATAACAATCCGATAGATATATTTTATTTTCTTAATCACTACAAATTATATCAAATCCACTTTTGAATGAGATACTTTGTAGATACATAGATAAGCAACTTTTATCCTAACATTATTTTGTAACTTTTCTGTTATACTAAGCGTAGAACTCGTAGAATCAATTTTAATGACCAAACCGATCGACTTGTGTTGGTCTCACTTAATCGGACAAAAACAAAAGTATAGAGCAAAATATTTGTTTATTTTTATATACATTCTCTCTGAACAGAGATATTTCGATGTAAAAGTTCTGAATGCGGAAAAACCATTTCAGAAACGTCGTATAAAGTAAATATGTCAATGGACGAAAAGATGGACTTTTTATATGATTGCTACTAGATGGCTATACGGACGCGCTGTTCTAATTATTATCTTGCATTTCATTAAGATTTATGATATTGAATGTGTTGAAGTATTGTGAAACTAAGAAGACAACGTATATGGGTACTTGTATCAAAATAATATGTATTCTTATAAGAATAATATAAGTAAAAGTACCACAGAATATATCTGTTTATAAATTAAATAATACTATGTTTTCCTTATTACACATTCTCGATCGCAAACATTCTATTTAAAGTATCAACTGATGATATAAGTCTTATTTTGTAAAACTTACACTTAACCTTAAAATAGAAGTCTATTGGCACACGCGATACGCGATGATAAAATAAAATTAATGTTTTTGTGCAAATGCGCAAAATTGTGCTTGTGATAAGTTACAGTCATCTTCATATTTTTTTGAACATGTACTTATTTATGTCGTTGCTTACGTCATGGTAGTTACAGATAAAAACATGTTTTTAAGTGAGCAAAAGAAATATTTTTTTATTATTTAATTATACAAGAGAAATACAATAATGCCAGTAACAGACAACTACTGGATGCAAATGCGAAATGTTTTGTAGCGCGTATTTAATACACATAATTCAAATTAAATTCACTTCAAAACTTTACATCCAACGCTTGCTTTTTATTTCATATACAGAAAAGGTTTCTTTATCTTCGTTGTTTGTGAAAAAAGTGTTTTTGGCAACAGATAATTGAAATTCAGGTTTTACAATTTACAAGTACTAAAAAGTTTAGGCTGTTAAGTTTCTAACTAATAACGCAAAATTTAAACGGTCATGAGAGTCTTATGCTAAATGTTTGTTGTGGAATAAATAAATAAATAAATATATATATATATATATATATATATATATATATATAGGGTGTCCGACAATTACTTTAAAATCT
>NW_018020851.1:0-15909 GCF_002006095.1 Pseudomyrmex gracilis | reverse complement strand
ATCAGCGCCGACCTTTAGCTGGGCGCACGTCAGTGAGCCGCGCGGAGCGCTCACGCACATAAGGCGCGTGGTTTACTGACTTGCGTTCGGCTAAAGGGCGGCGCTGATTGGCTTGATTTATTCAATAATTACTTCATTATATGTAATAGAATAAAATAGTTCAGGACTTTTCGACTCAGTTTTACTCTTTCTACCTGCCTACAAGAGATTTTAAAGTAATTGTCGGACACCCTGTATATATATTTATGTTTCCTTTTGTGTAAAATGTTTACACGTTAGTTTGAATTGGAATATAAATTTATTCCGCAATAAACATTCAACGTAAAGCTCTAATAATCGTTTTAATTCCGCGTTGTTAGTTTTATAAAAGTTAGTTTATAAAACTCATTAGTTTTTAATTTCAATAGTTCTTTTCGCTTCAAGTGAGTAATATTATGTAAAAACAATTTGGTGATATTCTTAGGAAGATAAAATTTGATGTAACGATTTGTCGGCTAGTTAATACTTAATAAATATAATAAATAAGCATACTAAACGTAATATATACCTGACATAAGTAATAAATAAACTAATTGTACATATATATGTATATATGTTCAGGAAATCACAAAACATAATATTCGTGCAGATATCATTTTATTTATTTTTTAACTACTTATACAGTGTTGTTAAGTTTAATATACCATTTTTCAATATCAACTATATTACCCAGCACTTTTAATACCAAATACTTCTACTAAATGCTACTTATACAGTTTACTTTAATATAGGTACTCCATTCTGTATCTGCATTTATAATGAAAAGTCGAGAAGCGACAATATATTGTTGTTTATTGCACACTCTATATATGGTTTTACCTCCTCGGGAGTACATTCTGAACCAGAACATTCTGCAACAAAGAACGAGAAAAAATTGTATAAAAGTATGTGTTAAAAACAGACATAAAATGTCGTACATTTAACAAGATCTCACATTGATATATATATTTAAAAAATAATAATGAGCAAAAACAACACAAATTCTATATTAAACAAATCAATACACATTAAATACATTCTACAAAAACATTTTCTCAAAGTAAGTAAAAAAAGTAATTTTATATTAAACAAATTAATACACATTAAAAAAAAATAGATTTTCTCAAGGTAGGTAAAAAAAGTAAGATCTATATAAAGATATATTAATTACCTAAATCAGTGCAATGTTTGACGATTGTTTGACATTTTAGTATCTTCTCACTATTTAAAAAAACTTGTGCGCAATATTGATATATACTACTTTTAGACAGTGTGCCTTCTGGAGTAATCTAGAATTAATATAAGAATTAAAAACTTACTCCGTATACTTGTTCGAAAAGAATTAAACAGATAAACTTACAGAAAAAAAACTATTCAGAAATCAAAATAATATAAGTTAATTTATTGTATGGTATACTGTTTTACGATTATAAAAAGTTTCATGTTTTTATTTGATTAGTAATTTATTTGAGTAGTAACTTAAATTATTTGTACTTTTGCAATTAAAGATTGTGTTGTTATCTGTTTCACATTACAATCATTGAAATCTTTTATTATCTTAAATGATTATGTAACGAAATATAATTAAATAGTCTTTTATAAACTCGGATATAAGTAAGGCACGCACCACACCATCTTTCTTAAATGCGCAGATGCTAGCATTGACCAAGTCATCATATTCATTTTCTACAACATATAAAGACATATAATATTTAATGATTAGGTCGGAGCTAAAATAATATTGATTACTCTTTGTGTGTATATGTATTGAAAGTACTTTGAATTAGTGACTACTGCATTGTTTGTGCTACACACTTCAGTGTATTACTATTATATATCTACTATTCTGTAAAGTTAACTCATCTTAGAATTATTAACTTTCAGTCACATATAATGTTCAGCACTTACTCGGAATGGGTTGAGAAATGTTAAGATTTTTTAGGGAATTTATATTTTTGTTTGACGTAATATTTTCGAAACAGGCTTCTACGCTGTCATAATATGCTGTAGGTCGCTTTGTCGAAAGTGCGTAAGCGTAAATGGCCATCTAAAATTAATGAAAGTATTGCACACAAATGATGTACTCACGAAAAAATAAAAGCATATTATCACTATTATTACGATACATATATTATGCACGTAAAAATAAGTACAATCACATTGCGCCGAGTTGTAAAACCAAGTAGATGTGATCAGATTTTGTCAGATCCAAAATGTGATTTATATGTGATCTGATCTAATTTAATTCAAAATTCAGATATGAGTATAAAGTTTTACACATACACACACATACATACATAAAAAATCATACATGATCATATGTTTCTATGTTTTTTCTCTATGAAATATATAATAATATTTTTGTCTTTTTTATTACATTATACTTAATTGAATATTGAAACAATTAATAAATTAAATAGTATGATTTAGGAGTCTTTGTGGCTTCGTATTGCAAAATATTCGGTAAACGGTTCACACTGCCTAATCTAAATCATAATTTAACAAGTTAACTTTATATCTACAGTTAGTACTACTTTGTGGTGACTCATAACGCAATGTAGAAATATCAAGTTAGTAAAGTAACATCTGCACGAATATAACGAAAACAAGAATTGAGTAATGATAGCAAACCTTTATAAACAAATTGAATGAAAAACTGTAGAGATGAAAATATACCAGCAAATGTGTTAAAAACTGACTTAAAAATATTAATTTTTACACGGTGTATAAATTTATATAACTCACCAAAACGCAAAACATAAATAAGAAAGTCTTCATTTTGGTGTTTTTCGATTAGTTTTATAGTACCTGTTTGATGCAAGAATTCGAGCACCACTATGTGGAAAATGAAAATCTCGATAGTATTTATACGCAAAAAATGATATATGTGTTACTGACAATGACGCAAAAAATAAAAAGACAAATGATGTATTTGTTACTAATAATAATGTATGAAGTAAAAAAAATTATCATGTACAGTACTCTCTATAAGTTTGAAAACACATTCTAATAATGTGTAATATAAGAAAAATACATATCAAATCGAATATATTTTAGTTTGTAAATACTCATTTAACTGAAAAATACAAAATTAAGATATGCGCGTACCTACATTATTCAACAGACTATTAAAATATGAAATTTTAATTAAAATTTAAGCTTCCTAAAGTAACCATTCTTTGTTTTTAATGATTGCCTTGCATACTTTTGGCATGCGGTAGATCAAATTTTGCAGAGATCCAGTCGTGAAATACGTTTTTATTCTTGCTAGAAGAATTTTTCAAAAGTGCGTTTCACCCGTAAGTCGCTCTTCGTGGATCCTTTTGTCTAACTTATCCCATAATAGTTCTGTTGAGTTACAATCTGGGAACTGGGGCGGTCATTTTATGAGTTTTAGAATTTTCGTCTTTTTTAGTGACTGCAAATAGTTGTTGCAAAGGTGCGATGTACGTTTCGTGGTGTTGTCTTGTTGTAATATAATATGATCTTTTTGATTTCAATCAGACGTAAATTAGGTGTCTTGGCATGTCACTGCAGGATGCTGTGATAATATTCTTTTTTTATTGTTCCCACTTCTTCCACTAAATCTTCAATCTTATTTTTTCTAAAACATTCCCAGTTTATCACAGAGTCACCTGTATGCTTTACAGTTAGTGCTTTGCATTGAAGTTTTATATGTTGCACGGACGGCATAAATTAACGGCGTTTACTACCAAATAGTTTGAGCTGATTTACCTCTAAATAAGAATTTTCCAGTCCTTTTCTATTCAAGCTTAAACTTTTTCAGCCCATTAAATCCTGTTTTTCTTATTAATAGTTGTTATAGCTGTTGTTTTGCACCTATCTCCTATTTAAGATTCTTAACCGCCAAGCGCTCCTTCATCGATCGTTGACATTGTTGATCTCAGTGAGGTTTACCAGAATTTCTTAAATTCAGAGGTCATATCACAAACGGGTTTGAATCGCGCTTACATGTTGCTACCAACAACTTGTCTAAACGATGTGACGCTTGCTTAAGCGTTCCAGAACGATGCCCATCATTATACAAGCTGTGTCTCAATACCGGTGAACGGTCTTGGCAACTTCACTTTCTGTGATATTTGCCGGATACTATGTCTTTCTTCTCGCAAAGTTATGATCTTAATTCGCGATTCATAAAAAATTTAATGCGTCAAAACTAATTTCGATTATTGTTGCAGGTTTTACAATTTTTGCGGAATCTGAAATCTACCTTCGATTCAAATAGCTTACCGTTTTTACAGAAATTGTAATTTAACTACACTCAAACGACTTACTGTTTTTCTGATGTATATTTACACCGCACGCAAGCACCACGTGGTAAAACAAGTAACAGTAGAAAAACGATAAACTAATAATTTGATGTCTCAAAATAAGTGTCTAATATGATTTCGGCATATAGACAAAAAACTTATAAGTTCTAAACCAAATTGTTTATCGTTATTTTAACATTTTACAACATATTACAAATCGAACGTCTTACAAACCGAAAACATGCACCAATCGCTGTCATGTCATTGTTGTTGCCTGTAAAACGCAGTGTTTCCAAAATTATGGGAGGTACCGTATGTGTTACTGATAATGATGTATGAAATAAAAAAAATGATCGATGTGTTACTAATAAAACAATAATTGTTGTTGAAAATAGAAGTTTTATTTTATTTTTAAGATTTGGGATCATATGTAACTAACTAATGTTGTGTATTGGTAATGTCGCGCTTTTCCTAATGTTCCTATACTCGAGGTGTGACGCGAGATGATTGAGAGATGACGGATGCAAAGCGCGACGACTGGATTACTTGCTGCTCCTTGTTGTTCATCACGAGGCGTAGGATAGTGAAGAAACGTGTACAAACCTGTGTACTTATTCTTTATAATAAATTGGTGCCGCTCACTTCCTTCTTTGAATTCACAAGCAAACGTACCAATTACCATTTTCTTTTTTAATATGTAGTCGTCAAAAAAAGTTATAACAATCCGATAAATATACTTTATTGTTCTCATCACTACAAATTATAACAAATTTAAATAATCGTTTGGAGTAGATACTATATAGATATATAGATAAGCAACTTTTATCCTAACATTATTTTGTAGATTTTATATTATATCAAGCGTAGAACTTGTAGATCAATTTTAATGACTGAACCGATCGTGTTGGGCTCAATCAATCGAGGTAAAACAAAAGTATAGAGCAGAGTATTCATACATGTTTTTGTACATTCTTTCTGAACAGAGATATTTTAATGTAAAGTTTTGAATGCGGAAAAACCATTCACAAACATCGTATAGAGTATACATGTCAGTAGGAAAGAAAATGTACTTTTCACGTGATTTTCACTAGATGGCTGTACGATCGCGCTGTTCTAATTATTATCTTGCATTAAGATTTATGAGATTGAATGTGTTGAAATATTGTGAACTTAAGAAGACACCGTATATGAGTACCTGTATCAAAATAATATGTATTCTTATTAGAATAATATAAGTAAAAATACCACAGAAGATATCTGCTTGTAAATTACATAATACTATGTTTTCCTCATTACACATTCTTGATCACGAACATTCTATTTAAAGAATCGACTGATGATATAAGTCTTATTTTGTAAAACTTAATTAATCTTAGAATTCTACTACTGATACACGCGATACGGTGATAAAACAAACTTAATGTTTTCGTGCAAATGCGCAAAATTGTGTTTGTGATAAGTTACATTCATTTTTTTGTTTAGATCATATAGGGGAAAGTGGGAAAATTGTGCGCGATTTGGGCAGTCGTGTGCGCTCTGGATTATTTAAATAATCAGCCATAATTCTGAACTTTTTTTAGTACTCCACTATGGCGGTTGGTTCTTGTAACTATGTCACACTACCTCGCACCAAATCTTTTGTGTGCCATTAGAAAAAAATGTTTGTTAATAGTGCTTTTGTTTGTTTCCTGTGATCTGAAGAAAAGACAGAAAGCCTCTAATTTTTACTTGTTTAGTTCCACATACATATAATCTTAAACGGGTTACCTTGAAATCACCGACAATCATTTCACCGACAATGTTTTCATCGACACGAATTCACCGACAATTATTTCACCGACAATGTTTATTTACCGACACATTAAAATCACCAACAATGTTTTCACCAACAATGATTTCACCGACAATGTTTTCACCAACAATAATTTCACCGACAATATATATATATTTTCTATCGCTATATATTGTTGTCAGCGATACGTTAAATTTTTATGTACACATTTATTTTCTCATATAAAGAAATATATATGAAAAAATTAATAAGGCGTAAATATTAAAAGTTATTGTATTTGCACTCTTACTTTATTAAACACCATAAGTGTTACATTAATAATTGGAAATGTCGGTAATTAAGAATAATAGATATTAAATAGATATTAACTAAATTATTACATTAATTATTGTCGGTGAAATCATTGTTGGTGAAAACATTGTCGGTGAAATCATTGTTGATGAAAACATTGTCGGTGAATTTGTGTCGATGAAAACATTGTCGGTGAAATGATTGTCGGTGATTTCAAGGTAACCCTTTTAAACAGCATTCTTTTTTGCAAATAAAACTGTCTTTTATATTTATTTTAGTCAATTAATATTCTGTATTTTAGAGAAAGTTTATTTTAAGTTATTCATTAACTTCGAGTCGGACAATAGACGCAGTCTATTAATACAAAAATTATAAAAAAATTATAAAAAGGAAATAAAAAAACGAGCAGACAATTACGTACAAGATTGACCGAACATCAACGTAATTTTTGTCAGGAGTATAAGCGACAGTCAGTGGTTAGCAGGCATCGTAGCGATCTAGACCACGAATTCGCATGGAGTGAGGTTCACATTCTTGAGAACGAACAATTTTACAACAAAAGACTTATCTCAGAAATGCTACATATAAAGATGCAAAAAAATGGCTTAAATCTGATGAAAGATACTGTGAACTTCTTGATCCTGCTTATACGCCTTTACTTATGAAACTTTGTAAATAAGCTCTTACTTGCGATCTCTCCTCCCTCTGTAGTTCATTATAAACATCTTATTTACTTACTGTTGTATATTATTACTTATTTGTATTTTGCCTGTCGCACAATGCGTTCGCGCTGTATCCGTTGTGTTTGTTGTGCTTGCGTGAGATTATCATGTGACTTCGGATTTTAATTTACCAATTATTTGTAGGTTTCTAATTTATGACTTAATTATCTATGACTCATATTATTTATTGTTTTTTTTAGTTTCTTGACGTACCTTTTGATATTTAAAAAATTTTTTAAGATAAATAATCATCGTTCATAATTTTACATTATCAATCTCATAACTTTTATTTTTTAAAGAATCCGAGACGTGGAGACAATTTGACATCAGCAAATTCTATTTCCTACAAGTCATGTTTTTTTCTCTCGCATGCTCACGTGTGCTAACGGCTTCTCAAGGTATGTTGACTTTGAATGTGTGTATGTTTGCGATTTACTTCAACATTGTTTATCACTTTTCAATAGCGTGCGCGTTTAAAGTTTATATTACTGTAATTAATTCTGTCAATTTCTATATTTCCTTATATTTTTATTTCTTTTTTATAATTTTTTATATAATTTTTGTATTTTTTTGTATTTTTTGTTCCGTCCAGCGATGCTGATGATGATCTAAAAAATAAAGATCGAAACGTTCCTCTGATCTTCGTTTGAATTCAATTTGACTTTATTTAAGCCACCTCAATCTTGGTTTCATAGCCGGAAAGTCTATTTCACTGGTTTAAAAAAAAACATTATTCAGATAGAAAGTTGATATAAATTAATTTATCGTATGTGTGTGTTTTACGTTTATAACGTTCATCTTGTCTTTTATTGGATTAGTAAAAATCAATTTATTTGAGTAGTAAAGTAACTTATTTGTATTTCTGCAATTGAAAATTTAATCAGTTTATTTCACATTATTAGCCAAACCTTTTATTGTCTTAAATATTTACGTAAAGGAATACATAAATAAATATTTTTTTATAAACTCATATATAAGTAAAGAACGTACTGCACCAGATTTCTTCAATGCGAGATGGAAACATTAACCAAGATATTGAATTCATTTTCTACAACATATAAAGACATTTACATAATATTTACATATTATTACATAATATTTGATTAGGTCGGAGCTGAAATAATATTGATTGCTCTTTGTGTGTATATTTATTGAAAGTACTGTAAATTAATGAATAGGTACTGCATTGTATATGCTACAATTCAGTACTATTATGTGTGAATTAAACTGATTGTAGAATTATTACCTTTAAGTCACATATAATGGTCAGCACTTATCCGGAATGGTTTGAGAAATGTTAAGATTCCTAAGGGGAATTACATTTTTGTATGACGTAATATTTTTAAAACAGACTTCTACACTGTGAGAGAGAGATAATATGTTGTACGTCGCTTTGTCAAAAGTGCATAAACGTAAATGATAATCTGAATGTAATGAAAGAATTTCACACAAACGATGTACTCACAAAAACATAAAAGTATAATATCACTATTATTACGATGCAATATATATACATATTATGCACGTAAAAATAAGTACAATCATATTGCGCCGAGTTTTGAAACTAAATAGATGTGATCAGATTTTGTCAGATCCAAAATGTGATTCAAATGTAATCTGATATAATTTCATTCGAAATTTAGATATGAGTATAAAGTTTTATACAAACACACACACACACACATATAAAAACATATACAATCATATACAATCATACGTTTCTATGTTTTTTCTATTAAATATAGTATTTTTGTATTTTTTTATACATTATAATTAATTGAATATTGAAAACATTAGTAAGTTAAATTGTATAATATAGAGGTCCTCTGGTTCGTATTGCAAAACACCCTGCAAACGATTCACACTGCCCAATCTAAATCATAATAATTTAAAAAGTTAACTTTATATCTACAGTTAGTCTACTTTGTGTTACCTCATAACACAATGTAGAAATATCAAGTTAGTAAAGTAACATCTGCATGTATATGACGGAAACAAGAATTGTGTAATGATAGCAAAACTTTATAGACAAAATGAATGAAAAACTGTAAAGATAAAAATATACTAGCAAATGTGTTAAAAACAGATTTAAAAATATTAATTTTTACAATGTGTATAGATTTATATAACTCACCAAAACGCAAAACATAAATAAGAAAGTCTTCATTTTGATGCTTTTTGATTAGTTTATATTACTTGTTTGATGCAACAATTTAAGCAATACTACGTGGAACATGAAAATCTTCATAGTATTTATACGCAAAAAAATGAGTTATGTGTGACTCATTAAAACAATGACGCAAAAAATGAAAAGACAAATGATGTATGTGTTAGTGATACTGACGTATGAAGTGAAAAAAACAATAATATGCATATTTTTTACTGATAATGATGTATGAAATACAACAAAATGATCGATGTGTTACTGATAAAACAGTAATTATTGTTAAAAATAGAAGTTTTTTATTTTATTTTTAAGAGTTGTGATCATATGTGACTAACTAATGTTGTGTATTGGTAAACGCGCCTTTCTAAATTTTCCTATGCTCGAAGTGCGACGCGAAATGATTGAGAGATGACGGATGCAAAGCGCGACGGCTGGATTATTTGCTGCCCCGGTTGTTGTTGATCACGAGGCGTAGGGTAGTAAAGAAAAGTGTACAAAAACCTGTGTATTTATTCTTTATAAATTTCTTAATAAATTGGTGCCGCTTACTTCCTTCCTTCAATTCACAAGCAAACATACCAAAAAACATTTTCAGTTTTAATATGTAGTCGTCAAAAAAAGTATAACAATCCGATAGATGTACTTTATATTCCTAATCACTAGAAATTATAACAAATCCACATTTGCATTAGATAATATGTAGATACATAGATAAGCAACTTTTATCTTATTATTTTGTAGATTTTATGTTATACCAAGAGTGCGTTCGCTTTGGACGCTTACGCGCTTTAAGCGTCAGTTTGTCTTAATTGTTGTTTAAATATAGAACGAAGATAGACTGACGCTCAAAGCGCGTAAGCGCCCAAAGTAAACGCATCCCAAGCGTAGATCGATTTTAATGATTGAACCGATCGACTTCATGTTGGTCTCAATCGATCGGGCTAAAACAAAAGTATAGAGCAAAGTATTCGTATAGTTTTTAGTACATTCTCTCTGAACAGAGATATTTCTATGTAAAGTTCTGAATTTGAAAAAACCATTCACAATTGTATAAAGTAGACATGTCAGTGGATGAGAAAATGTACTTTTCATGTGATGTCTACTAGATGGCTGTACGGACGCGCTTGTTCTAAATAAGTATTATCTTGCATGTTATTTAAATTTATAAAATTGATTGTGTTGAAGTCTTAAAACTAAAGACACAATACAAATGAGAAACTATATCAGTAATCTGTATTCTTATATCAATAGTATGAGTGAGAAAAAACCACAAAAGATATTTTTGCTTATAAATCGAACAACACAATGTTTTTTTCTGTAAAACTATTTCTTAAATATTTATTAAATTCTTGATCGCGCTACTTCTGTCGATGATATGTAAAATTCTATTTAAAACTGATGATGTCTTATTCTGTACAACTTAATTAAAATTCTAGAAATTCTAAAATTCTTAATAAGAATTCTTTTGATACACGCGATACGATAATAAAACAAAATTGATGTTTTCTTGCAAATGCGCAAAATTGTGTTTGTGATAGGTTAAAGTCACGTTTATATTTTTCTTTGAACATATAGGGGAAAGTGAAAAAATTGTGCGCGGTCGTGCGCTCTGGATTATTTAAATAACCAGCCATAATTCTAAACTTCTTTTAGTACTGCATTTTAGCAGTTGGTTCTTGTAACTATGTCACACTATCCCGATCGCGCCAAATCCTTTGTGTGCCAGTAGAGAAATAAATCTTTGGTAATTCTGCTTTTTTTTGTTGTAATCTGAAGAAAAGACAGAAAGCCTCTAATTTTTATTTGGTTGGTTCAACATATATATAATCTTAAATAGCATTCTTTCTTGCAAATAAAACTGTATTATACTACTGTATCATAATTTTATTTTAGTCAATAAATATTCTGTATTTTTTTAGTGAAGTTTATTCATTAACATCGAGCCGAACAATAGTATGCAGTCACAAAAGACTGCACTGGAAAAGACTCTGGAGAGGGCTATTTGTATAATCACTTTAGCAACTAATTAAATGTAAACTGAAAATGGATTTTCTACAATGTTGTATATATATTGTTTGAAATATTTACCTTCTTGTTAATAATATACCTCTTACAGGCCAACATACAAATTTCATGATATTTTCTTATCGTTTCTTATCAGTTATATTATTATAATTTTGTTTTGTATCATTAAAAATGTTTGGTTCTTAAGTTACGGCTTTTCTTTTTAGATTTTCCATTTATTTTCAATTTTTAATAACTGCGCACAATAACTCTCTGTAGATTAGAGAATTGTGCAAATAAATTGTTCAACTATTTTTAGTGGTATTAAAGAGTGTTTAAACTTTAATTAAATTTACCTATATACAATGATAGTAGACAGTATAGACTGTGTTAAAAATAAATCACAATGTTTCAAGTCTAATAATAGCAAAGTTACAACAATTCGTGCTTAAGTGCGCACAATTCAGCCACTTTCCCCTACTTATTTATGTTGTTGCTACGTCATGAGGCTTATAAATGAAAACGTGTTTTCAAGTAAACGAAAAAAAATACTTCTTTATTATTTAACTATACAAGAGAAATATAATAATGAAGATGAAAGAGAAATATAATTAATCAGTAAGAGATAAACATCCAGCGTAGGAGGCTCCTATGACCGTTTAAATTTCACGTAATTTGAAAACTTAAGAGCCTAAAAACTCATCACATAAAATAATATTCATACAAATATTATTTCATATATTTTTTAGCTAATTGTACATTGTTGTTTTCGTTAAAACATTTTTCAAATATCACCCATATTACCTAACACTTCTAATACCAAATACCTACTACTTCTATTAATTGTTACTCATACAGTTTGCTTTTATATACTTCATTTTGTATCCACTTTTATAATGTGAAACTCGAGATCCGACAATATTATTTAATGCACATTCTACAAATGGTCTTATTTTCTCGGTAGCACATTTTAAACTACCACAAGCTGCAACAAAGAACGAGAAAAAAGTGTATAAAATTATGTTGAAAACACATACAACTAATAAGATATCACACTGATATGTAGTTTTAATAATAATAATTATTGAGAACAAATTCAGCATTAAAAAGATCATTACAGTAAATACTATCTGCAAAACCAAGTTTTCTTGAACTAGATAAAAGAAGTAAAATCTGTATAGACATACTAATTACCTATATGACTGCAATTTTGGACGATGTTTTCACATTTGATTATATTCACAAGTTTCACAAAAACTTGTGCACAATATTGGTCTATTGTAATTGTAGACAGTGTACCTTCTTTAGTGAAATTCTAGAATTGATATAATAGTTTGTAACTTATTCTGTATATATTCGAAAAGGATTTAGAAAACAATTTTACAGAAAAACATTATTCAGATAGTAGGTTGATATAAATTAATTTATCGTATGTATATGTTTTACGTTTATAACGTTCATCTTGTCTTTTATTGAATTAGTAAAAATCAATTTATTTGAGTACTACATTAAATTATTTGTACTTCCGCAATTGAAAATTGCGTCAGTATATTTCATATTATAATTAGCGAAACCGTTTACTGTCTTAAATATTTACGTAAAGAAATATATTAATAAATATTTTTGTATAAACTCATATATAAGTAAAGAACGTACTGCACCATTTTTCTTCAATGCGCAAATGGAAACATTGACCAAGATATTGAATTCATTTTCTACAACACATAAAGACATTTATATAATATTTGTTTAGGTCGAAGCTAAAATAATTTTAATTGTTCTTTGTGTGTATTTATTTTTTGAAATTACTTTGAATTAATAAAAACTGCATTTTATATGCAAAAATTCAGTACTATATTAAATTGTTAAGTAAACTGATTTTAGAATTATTAATTTTGTCGCATATACTGTTACAGCACTACTCGGGATGGTGGGATTTGAGAAACGTTAAGATTCTTAAGGGGAATTACATTTTGTTTGACGTAATATTTTTGGAACAGGCTTCTACACTGCTATATGCTGCAGATCGCTTTATCGAAAGTGTGTAAGCGTAAATGGCCATCTAAAAGTAATGGAAAAAGTACACACAAACGATGTACCCACAAAAATATTTAAGCATATTATCATATATCTATTACAATGCAATACAATATTATACGCATAAGAATAAGTGCAATCATATTGCACCAATTTTTCAAACTGAGTAGATGTGATCAGATTTCGTCAGATCTTAAATGTGATTCACATCTGATGTGATTTGATCCAAAATTTAGACGATATGAGTAGTGTTACATCCTGGACTCCACAGTCTCCTTTATTTTGCAACGAAATAAAACTAATTTGTAAGTCTAGCGGAAATTTCAAGAAATAGTCTTAGTAACAAATTCCTTGAAGGAGAATAAAGAACCTAGCGAGATAAGATGGACATATCCGAACTGAACAATGCATTGTTAAATAAATCGCGTCGTGGGCGCTAAATTAAATAAACGAGCTTTATCGATTTTCATAAAGAAATATAATGAACAATAGCTCTTCATACGCGAGCCACATGCTCGAAATTTAGAGAAGTCTCAACGGCTCTTGTAATTCCAGAAGGGAAGTCGTAAAATCAAGAGGTTAGAGCCGCGGAATGCAAACCCAAACAAGATAAGGCACGTATATATATATTAATAATCACATCCTAAACACCCGATAACCCTACCGAAAATCAATCGAAAGTGGGGGTCTCCTCGCTTGTGAAGATCGACGAATGAGAAATTGAGATAGTTCGAGAAAAGATGAAAAAGAGGATATCAAGAAGCAAATCAAGTGAGAGAACCAAACGGTTAATATTCCTAAATTATTAATAAAAACCTTGGATCTTGGGTGCGGAGTTCAGTAGTTTTTCGACAGTTCTACGCTGTCTTTTCAGCAGTTCTTTCGAAAATTCCTCGGCAGTCTTTTCACAGTTTTCCTCAATAAAATTCTTCATTTTCTCAGCGATCATTAGTTAAACAGTCAGTCCGAATTTAACTTAGAATTTTCGATCTTCTCATTCGGAAAATTTCCTAAGTCCACCTCCTCGACTTTGCAATCGTCTGCGAGCGGCGAAATCGACGGAAACACACCCACGATCGACCACCGAATTGGCGTTGGCGAAAATCGACATCGCTTACGCTCAACTGAACAAATATCTCCGATTACATTGTAAGTGTCACCAATATAAACTCACACACACATGTATATCTTGGATTTCAACATGAGCAGCAATCAAGATTGTCAATTCTCACCGTCAGTATTAATATCCTAATGTACAATTTAACATTTTAATCTCAACAACATCATAATTTCAATTCCAAACAGTGATCATCAAATAATAGTGATTTTTGTTTGATTATCTCGATCTACAATCCATATTCAAATCGGCCAAACGCGAACTGCGCCACTGTTGGAATAGATCTTTCCGAACAACAAACCTCTCTTCTTTTACGATCTCTTGCGTAGACGGAGTCGACCAGCGACCCGTAGTTAAGTAGTGTTAGAGTTTCTAGAGAGTAATGATTTGCCTTGTAAACACAGTTCAAACCTAAATTTTTTATTAACTCCGACCTACATTCAATAATCGTGATCTCAATATTTTACAATCGTATTTCAAACCAATTGTAACAACCATCTAGAATGCAATTTTTCCGATATATTGTCAAATCTTCACAAGCACACTTGTAATCTTTGACCTCGAAAACAGAATTAAATATACACTTTTATATTCATCTCATTAAAGTTTAAATAACTATAAAACTCTATCAATAAACAATTATGATTTTACTTTTACAATGGAATTTGGCTTCAATTAATTCAACTCTTCTGGACCTCGTCTAACTAACAAACAACAACCAAACTCAATCACTCGTTTATTGCCTCAATTCTTTGGTAGATCGCCGGGTTTTGTCCTTAGTAATTGAAACTCGCGTCTTAGATCTAAAAAAAAGACAGACGAACGAGAATACGTCAGACAGAGTAAAATCGGGAAATCCCGTTGTCCTGTCTGCGTTACCGAACTGTCTCACTCGATATCAGTGTGCCCAGTTTTGACACTCTTACAGCACGCTGCAGCAAGTGGAGGGGATACGCACACAGGCAAGCAGCCGTGTACGTGTACGCTTGACGCTTCGGCCGTCTTCGGGCGGTAGAAGAGAACAGAGATATGTCTACTGTCTCTTTCTTTCAACATAGGCATAGCGTACGCGGCTAAAGCCTCTTGCACAATGGACGGAATAGCGATAGCGATAGAAATAACACCAGTTTTAAAGAGTTTATATTCATAAATAACGATAGGAACAGCGGAATCTAACATACAAAACTACACATGTATCAATGCAGATCAGAAAACGGAATAAGCAATAGCGATAAATTTTTCGACGAGTTGGAATTCTGTGTCTATTGCTTATCGCTATCACTATTCCCTCGCATTGTGCAAGAGGCTTAAGCCTCGCGCTAGCAGGTGTATATCATTTTTCGGCGTTTGCTCTTGTTCTTGCACGTATTACTTACAGAAACATTTCGATTTAATAAAAAAATATTAACATCATAAAAGAATAATTAGAAAAATGAAACATATGAGGAGCATAAATGAAAAGTGAAGAATATAAATCCACTCTTGTACGT
>NW_018020850.1:168230-188299 GCF_002006095.1 Pseudomyrmex gracilis | reverse complement strand
GTGGGAATGGTGTATGAATGAGCCCTTAAGAACAACTTTTTTGGTATAGTAGATGTAAATTAAACGTTGTCCTTAAGAAGTGAAATTGCGTGTGCATGAAGTGTGAGCTACCCTAGTGGGAATGGTGTATGAATGATCCCTTAAGAACAACTTTTTTGGTATAGTAGATGTAAATTAAATGTTGTCCTTAAGAAGTGAAATTGCGTGTGCATGAATTGTGAGCGATGCTAGTGGGAATGGTGTATGAATGAGCCCTTATGATCAACGTTTTTCGTATAGTAGATGTAAAGTAAATGTTGTCCTTAAGAAGTATGGGTGTGTTTAGCCGAAGTTAGCGCTACGTAGCGCTACGTAGCGCTAGCTTCGTCTAAACACACCCTATAATTGCGTGTGCATGAAGTGTGAGCGATGCTAGTGTGAATGGTGTAGGAAGGAGCCCGTATGATCAACTTTTTTGGTATAGTAGATGGAAATGTACGTCAGAGAGAGAGAGAGAGAGAGAATGAGAGAGAGAGAGAGAGAGAGTGAGAGAAAGAGTGAGAGAGAGAGAGAAAGAGAGCATCGGCCGAATAAGTTCCTTGAAGATAATGAAACTGGCTCATATTTGAAAACAAAATTCACATATGTGACAGTTGAAAAACGCATTTGTTTGCGTAACAGTAGGTCAAATTGTGTCTTATTTCACAGAGGCTGAAAACCGAATCAATGTGCTTGAACTGCATACTACCAAAGTATTACATAAAATAACACATGAACTATCTGTAACCGGTCTGCTGAGCCACTTTTGCATTTACCAACCAACTTTACCGAAGTATTATTATGGCTGTCTTTTGATATTCACCGCCAGTACTGTAAATCTATAGCATATGTGACGTGAAGTATAAATTTTTAGCATTGGCAGTGAACGCAGTTTATATCTGATCGCGCTCCCACTCCCAAAGCCGGTAAGTGTAGGGAAGAACTAGCGGTTAGGAGAATCCTTCAGCGGTTGCAAGTAAATTCAAACTGTTATATTGTTTGTTATTTCATAACATGGCTTTATCTATTATCTGTGTTATTTCATAACATCGCTTTATCTATTATTGGAACGAAGCTCACCGGTGGTACATATTAGCACGTATTACACAATTTTATACCAGCCGGTTGATAACAGCTTTTTGAGACCCAATTGCTGCTATTATCGGCTGTAAGTAGCGATCGAGAGAGGGGCAAAGCGATTCCAGTACATTCCGGTTTCCTCTCTCATCTTGTTGTTCGTTTCGACTGAACTACCGGCAAGTGCGTACCTTATCATGTCTGCGTGTCTTCTTGCACCAAGTAATAGCACATCCCGAGTTTGTATTCTCGTGCCAATTGCCGTACTTTCACGAACAATCTTCCCGCCCACTGTGAAAGAGTTACGAAAGATACGGCATATATACGCTGTCATCTTTCTCATTTGCTCGCGAATCGTCGTACTACGTGTTACTCGGCGAAAAATGTTGCTGCGTCATAAATTCGTGTTCATTGCAATTTTCTGTTTGGGTATTGAAAGATTTGAGAGAGAAAGTCCTCACATTAATTGTGTTCCCAACTGATTTTACATAATTGTGAAATTATATTTTAGTTTCCATCTTTGGTCTCATATGTTTTAACATATAACTAAGATAACTTGTATATATAACTTCTGTGATAACAATCTGTGTTATTTTTTTTGATCATTAATAAGAGATCCCTAACAAAGTGTGTTTTGATCACTAATTTGATTGCTAATAAAGTATCTTACACTCTCAGGAATCTTATCAGTAGTATCTCAGACTACAACACGTCTATTGTCATCAATGGCTCAGGCTCTACAAACTCACGAGGTAATACCAGATGTGGTCGACAAGGTACCTGCAGATGTGTTGAGTGTAACATATCCCAACAACCTCACTGTTGAAATTGGCAAGGTATTTACTCCAACTCAGGTCAAGGATCAGCCTACAGTCCAATGGAACGGAGATGCAAATTTATTTTATACTTTATGTATGACCGGTAAGTGATTATTTTGACATATAGTAAAAGTTTAAATATGTACAAAAACATTAGTGTTGATGTTTCTTGTTGATGTAAAGTTTACTTTTTATATTTGAACAGATCCCGATGCTCCGAGCAGACAGAATCCCAAGTTCCGTGAATGGCATCACTGGTTGGTAGGCAATATTCCTGGATCAGATGTATCTAAAGGCGAGGTTTTGTCCGAGTACATCGGGTCTGGACCTCCGGAAGGCACTGGTCTTCATCGATATGTGTTTTTGTTGTACAAACAATCTGGCAAGCTTACTTTTGATGAGAAACGCCTAACTAATCGAAGTGGCGATAATCGCGGTAAATTTTCGATTAGGAAGTTTGCTGCCAAATATAAACTCGGCGATCCGATCGCTGGTAATATGTATCAGGCAGAGTATGATGATTACGTACCGATTCTTTATAAACAGCTCGAAGGTTAAAACTTATGTATACGATTTGCACGATTTTGTACACCATAATATATATACATATATATGTATGCGTAATACTATATCCAGCTATTTGCGGACTAAATATGTATCTGTCATTTCTTTTAATTAAAATTAGGTCTTTGATATTTAGTATAAAAGAAAGGGTTCTTTTACCAGGTGAAATTGGTATCAGTATGATTGTTTAATCCAAGTGAACAATAAAGATTACTTAAAACTGGTGCACCGAACAATCGCATTACTTACTGACCTTTCTGTAGGGTTTTTCACTTTAATCCTAACATATTATTTGGTCTATCTATTCGTAAATTAAATCAATATAAACAGAAAACTATCACACAATAATCGACATTTTTCATGTTGATTCGTATCGGCTTTCACGTATGCAATCTGCAGATGTAATTTATGCAAATAAGATCTTTCCGCGTTCGAACTCCGCAACATATCAGTTTCCTTATTTGCATCAAATAGATCTTACGTATCCTCCTCTCGAGAAACACTTTTACAACGTCCATTTTTGCTACACGGTACAAAACATTGGAAAGGCCGGCAACTGAAGGGGCCTTCTTTGCACACGAGCTGGTGGGGAGTCAGCAATAAAACATCCGTGTGTTATAGAACTTTCTTGAATACTGCTGTTGCAACGTGCTTAGAACAACGTTTCCAAGAATGAAATATTTAATAACAGGTTCGTTGTTCATTACTCTCTGAAGAAAATTGCAATATACGAGTGTCTTATCCTTGACATATGAGTACTTTGTATCCAGTAAGTAATCATTATCATTTTTGTGCGTAATGATTATTAAGGAATCCTTCTCTGCGCGGTCGGATTCTCGTTGGGCGATGTGAAATCGGCATTTAAGGAGGCGAAGATCGAACCCGATATTATAGACAAGGCTCCAACCGAGAAGATCGAGGTAATATAATATTTTTATATTTTAATTGTATTATCTATCTCTTCAAATAATTTGTGTTACATTCATAGGTAAAATATGGCGATAAAGTGGTCGATCTGGGAACCGAATTGACTCCGACAGAGAGTCACGAGATACCCGAAATACATTATAAACATGAAGGAGGGGTTCTCTATACGCTTGTTATGACAGGTATGAGTTCTGAATCGGTTCGCGCGTAATTACGCGTCCGAAAATACTTAAAAAAAAAAGCCTCAAAAGACATACAGAATATTTCAAATAAGGTCGTTTTGTTTTGTTTCGTTATGCAAATCCAAACGTGTGTACATATAGACGCGTTATCCTCGATGAGTTCAACTTTCACCGTCACGAAAACCAGTTTTCTCGATATACCGTCGCAAATTGGCGATGCGCAGCGATTTGTCAGCATCTATCGAGATGCGTGTAAATCTAATAGAAAGAATTTATAATATTAACGTATTTAACACTAATTTTCTATGCATTTCTGCATGTGCGTAATTAGATAACATGTTTTATCACAGACCCTGATGCACCGAGAAGAGGAGGATATAATCGCGAATTTCGACATTGGCTCGTCGGAAATATACCGGAGGAAAATATAGCTAAAGGCGAAGTTCTAGCGGAATATGTCGGTCCCGCTCCGCCAAAAAATACCGGTAAACACCGCTACGTGTTTCTTGTCTACAAACAAAACCAGGGCGCTATTACTTTTGACGAAAGACGATTGAGCACTTGGTGAGTAAAACTGATGATATGATAAGAAACACACGCGAAACGCTAGTTTTTTAGACATATACGCGGTAACACCTTTTATCGCATCTGATTACAGGGACGGAAGTCAGCGAAAAAGGTTTTCTATTAAAAAATTCGCGGAAAAGTACAACTTGGAGGGTCCAATCGCCGGTAACTTTATGAAGGCGGAATATGATGACAATGTGCCTGCTTATCACAGACACTTGAATCTTTAACCAAGCTGCGTCCGCGAAATGAAGTTGATACTTTAGACTCGAGACAAACATATACAAGTACATAAATTAAACTTTTTTTTTTTATACATTATCTTAAATCTCTCTTGTTGTGCGATTGAAAAAAATTAGAATTGTGTTACATATATTTCTTTTCCAAGAACAAAAAACATTATCGATTGCAAAAACAACCGGAAGGAAAAAGCAGAGATTCTTCAAAATAGATAGTCGTTTTTTTTTCTTTTTTTTTTACCGAGTTCTATTTATTTTTTTCGTTGCTGTTTTATTATTATAAATATAAAAGGTACGAGTGACAATCATTATGTTCGTATCCCCGAGGTCGTTACATGATGTAGCGCTTTTGAGGGTATTTTTACTAACGGTGAATCTCCTTAAATTTTAATCAACTTAACTCTACGATCGGTCGTTAAATATTTGCAGCTTAATAATTACGTTATACACATTGACTAGAATATGTCGAGCGTATTTTTGCGAATCGGAATTGCACGACTCTGAACGCTGCTATCGTGCGTTACAAAGCTCGAAAAGAGCAAATAGAAACTAATCAGGAAGCAGACACGCGTTAATCATATATCGTTAAATTGTAAGAAGTACACAGAATACAGCCTTGTATATGTTCTTATGTATGAAATATTTATATATAAAATAGTTAACCTCATAACTCGCAATTAAATTAATTTCTAACTTTGTAATAAAATTAAATTCGTTAAAAATTTATTAACGAAACAATAATATCGACTAATATACAAATATTTTGAGGTTCTGCAAAATAATTTTTTCCAGAGACAAGATATTTTCGCTCTAAACATTGCATTTTCGAAATGTATTAGTGTAATAAATAAATGTAATGAATAAATTTTTACGATTTCTCAAATATTTTATATAAAATATTTAACCTCATGATTCGCACTTAATCTTTAACTTCGAAATTAATTTTGTAAACATTTATTAACAGAATAATATCGACTAATATATATTCTGAATTTCTGCAAAATAATATAATTTTCTCAAGAAACGAGATATTTTCGCTCTAAACACTGCCTTTTCAAAATGCATTAATGTAATAAATAAAGTTTTACGGTGTTACTCTCATTACTTTAGAGAGACTTTCCGTGTACTTTGTTTATCAACTTTACGTTTATCTGCAGTTTCGTTACAAACGATAAGGAAGTTAAACATGCGTACGCGGTTGTTTTTTTTTCTCGCCGATACGCGTCACATAGGCCCTTAAAATAGTGATACATGTTTAAGCTTTAGATCAAACACTTGATTCGTATTCGTATTCTCACGTTACCATCGTATTCTCACTAGCGAGAATACATCTGTTTTTTCTCCTCGAGCGAAAACGCGCCTGAAAAAACATCATTTCAGAACCTGCGTTTGAAGAAACTTTATCTTATTTCTAATATTTTATCACACTAGTTTTTGCGGATAACGCAATGTAGAATAAATGTCTCCGCCGAGAGATATCGAATACTTCTTCACATATTTGCGAAATCTATCGTTCGCTAATTTATCTGCAATTGTCTATAGATTTTCTGTTCTTTTTACTGTCTTCGCGTTATTTTGCGTCAAGTACGACAGACACAGTTTAGTGTCGATCGAATTACATGGATACCACAGTACTCTCAGAATAGCACCAATTTGAGCCCGATGTCTTCTCTCGTTTTCTTCGTGTGCAATGTTTTGTTATTATCTTGGCGAAATATCCACGGAATATTTGAGGCAGTGATAGTGATCGTCTTCATCTCACAATTATTTGAAATTGATTCACGGATAGGAACGACAAATATTTTTTGATAACATTTTCTCCTTTTTTCTTCGAACTTTCTATAGAAACTGGAGCGCCCCAAATATAGTCGCAAGACTCGTAAGATTTTGGGTGAATCAATCCTATCACTATCATTCGTAACGCATTCTACTGGAGATCGGCGATCATCAATATAAATTCGCCATTATCAAGGCAAGACTAGATCCGGCTGGACAGTCATGTTCCAGCAGAGTTGATGATCTCGAACGTCACCCCAACCGCCGTTGCCCTTTCGGAGCTTCGTCTTCTTCGCCGTTCCGGCGATTGTTAACGTCAATTGCGAGGGAAACAGATGATTGCGCGCCGATTTAAGAACATTTTGAACTTTCGCTATCACTGCTGTCGATTCACAATTGTCCTTTTTGTGATGCACTCCACTGTGAAAGTAAACGTTTACTTGACAACAAGTTGTGACGGAAATGTATAAAAAGAAAAAAAAACAACTGCGTACTCACCATTCGCCGATATGGAAGACTCTCGGAGCTCTCATTGTCATGGTGATCAATCCCGACTCGGCGCGAGGCGCTATTCCGGCACCTCTGCTGGGCGGTAGACAGGTCTGCGCGATGTACTGCAGACTCCAGTCCCAATTATAATCGTCGTACGAGCAAAACTGCGCGGCGCATTTTCGCAGCTTGTTCCACGTAACGCGATTGAACGCCATGCCCATGTTGTGCTTGCTAGATATCCAAGGTGTCACTTCCGCCTGTTTTAACAGAACGAAAATCGTTAGCAGTTCTCTTCGATCTCGCAATTCTCTTGACGATTTGGAGATTTTTACATCTTATAAAATCTACGGGAATAAAAACTAATCAAAACTATGTATCTAAAGCGATCAGCTGAGACACAAAGTCAGAATTTTAATCGCAATATTTCTTCCTGATTTACACATTGCACATTGGTCTCTCAGTTTGAGAGACTTCCATTTCCACAGCCGTGCCGGTCTGAGCCGTGCGTGCGAACTCGGTGTTTCATTATGACTTTGTATCGTGCACGTAACAGTGGATATTCGAAGCATGCACTACTGCATCTCGAAGAAGTGGAAGTTCCGTCTACAAAGAAGTTCCATCGACATTCGCGTTTTTGGCGTAGGTACAACTAGAATGTGCTAATATAAAACATCGGATCGATACTTTATATCCGCAAAAAAACAGTACAGTAGTATTTTCTTTCTACGGGACGAGATTGCTCTCTCGGTTTTCTAGTTTCAATACCAAGCAATTGGAACCATCAGTCAATCCATTAAAATCGGTGTTTGTGTTATTGTTGGCTGAGTCGATGCGAGTCGGTGGTAAAAGCCGTGCAAGATTTTGGCAGTGTGTATAAATTTTAAAACGGGCATAGGAAAACTACTCGCATTCTACTTCGCGTCCATGGAAGTGGCATGTGATGATATAGGCGAAGCAACAAAAAAAGACTTGTGCGAGGCACAACAGGCGAACGTAAGGAGACACCAAAGTGTGTATGTAGGCGGTTTGGCTTTTTGCTATTTTCGGGCGGGATTTCGGTAGATTCCATTGATTCACGAGAACCTTCTGATAGTGATTGTAGAGACTGGGCAGGAGTTGGAAGGCCCATGCGGGCGCCGCTTGCACCATGTTAGCGTTTTGATAGTAGGTGGAGGACGCGCCGCCGTTTCCTCGGCCACCACTGCCGCCGATACTTCCGTTACTGATCCCGGGAGCGGAGTTGGCGTGATTGGCGCCGTCGAGTTCCCCGTTGCCGATCTGCTGTCTCTGCATCACCCTCGCCTCCTGCCGCTTTAGTCCGCGCAGCATCTCCTTCTGCAGAGCGCTATCGACGCCGAGAAACTAACGGATCGGACGTGCGTGAAACATCGACATAGAGACGTACTAATGATGAGCAACATGATGATGATCAACACGTCGGATACACGTTTTAATGTCGTGTGAAGCGTGCAACAGCAATGGTTCAACGACACCGACGTGTTTCCGCTACGATAATTGCGATTTCTGCGTAAAATAAATCTGCGAATTCGTCGAAGGATATGTATATGTATCGCTCGAAAAGAAGCGAGAGGAGAGAGCGTGTCTTATCGCATGTACCGCAACACGCGCGTGCTAAAAGTTTTGCCAGATATATTGTCACGCTACACAAGCACCAGCAATATGAACGTTACTATATATATATATGTGTGCCAGTGAGAGAAAAAAACCGTCGTTATATCGTATTCGCACGATTATGACAGAAGAAATGAGTGCATGAGAGAGTTGGCAGATAGAAATAAATGTCGGAGATTGACAAGGCGGTTGCCGATGAAATGCGCTTCTGACTAAAAAAACGTAAACTCGCTCCGTATATTCGTATAAATCCTTAATGTAATCTTTGTGCATGGAACATCGCGTTAAGCAAGATGTTAAGAACGTGGTTTGACGTAAATGCGAAACAAAAATTTCTCACCTTACGACTAAAATCCGCAAAATAGTTGTACGTCTTTAAATATGTACCCAACGACAGAACGTTGCATCTCTCGCAATTGAGCTTGCAAGTGCGTTCCATGAGTCTGAGCACGTGCAGAAAATCTTCCGCGACGTAATGATCCTCCTCGAGGAAAAGCACCATTCCCGTGTGATTTCTCGTGACCGATAACTGATCGAATACCCGATTCGCTTTCCACCACCAGTGGTGCTTCGTCTGCGTGAATTTAGCTTCCCTGTAATGGCCGTACAAATCCGGGTGCTTGGCGTTGGTGCACTTTAAGTTTAAGGCTCTGTAATTCGCAAACAAAACATTCAAACATAAAATGATCATATTTCGAAGTTTGATCAATTTGGAAGAGAGAAAAAGACCGTTTAATAAGTTAAAAATGACTTTTCGGCCAAACTCACTGCTCCTTGCGAATATTTCGCGGGCAATCGTTGGGTCCTTCGCCGGGAAATGTGCGCGGATGTGTCTGTATGCTGTGCGGGTAGAATA
The DNA here is from genome assembly GCF_002006095.1 of Pseudomyrmex gracilis. NCBI lineage: Eukaryota > Metazoa > Arthropoda > Insecta > Hymenoptera > Formicidae > Pseudomyrmex > Pseudomyrmex gracilis. The sequence continues at coordinate 179,151 of NW_018020850.1, read as the reverse complement.
TCTGCATAACCCGGCAGAAATCGACGCTCTGGACGAGATAATTGATATCTGGGTGCCAAATGTCATGGCTGAACACCAGAAGGGCCTGTTCAATATCTTTGGCCTGAGCCAGCGACACGATAAGGTGCCGCAGATAAGTGAGTCGCGTGTGCACTTGGATGACTATAATCGGAGCGTCGCTGGCCAACGGCCCAAACGCCTCCTCATTATACACTTTTTGTTCCTCATTCGCCCTCTCGATTTTACGCCGGATCTCTGCGATCTCCAATTCCGTGAGCGCTCCCGAGCTGGCGTTCACCAGACCCGTCGAGTTACGTCCCTCTTTGAGAAACCTGAAGTCGTAAGATAAAAATCCGATCGCGTAATATTATAACAGACAATATTCAACAGAAACAATAGTACAATTTTATGTTGATGGATATTAAAATATAGATTTAAGGAATTGGAATTTAAAAATCAATTTTTAAAATCAATTAATAGAAAAACAAGTTTTTAGGAAGAAATCTACATTGAGATACGTTTTATAAGAAGATGATCAGAAATCAATGATCGAAACGTCAACAGAATTATATAAAACGGGTTTTTAATTTATTATTATCCATTACTACACACCGGTGGATTATAGCTTATAAGATCTATTTATTTTTTAATTGTTTTTATTAAAAATTAGATTGAGTCAAAAAATAATTTTAAGAAATTAAAAAACCAGAGAGTAAAACACGTATTTTCAAATTATTACCTATGCAATTCCTGAGGTACCAGAGAGAAAAGGGTTTCGTTCGACGAGAACTGTCCGGAATCATCTCGACCCGTCAAACTGATCACGTGAAGCTGAAGCCAGAGAAACGTAGCCAGGAAGACGAATACGATTGTCCTCAATAAAATCCCGCGACCTGATCTCGACCCTCCAACGACAACCACTCCTAAATATATCATTTTTCTGAATTACCGATGCTTTTTCAGCACTTTGCTCTCGCGCGCAATAATATTTTTATCTCGAAAACAACATAATAAATTAAGTTCGAGTTATATCGTTATAAACTCACCTCCCGATTTTTTTCTGGTATACAATGTGCAGCCGGGATACTGCTTCGCAAAGCCATGTATGGTCGACTCTTGAGCTTTTCCTGTATGCATAGATAATTAACCGGTAATGGTAAATAGATAGGTACATTATCCGGATAATGTTAGGGAGGTAAATTATCCGGTTAATGTTAAACGAGTCTGCACACAATAACTAGTTTTCCTTCGTTACTACTTTCTCTCTCTCTCTCTCTCTTTTTAGGTGTAGTTTATTTTAAAGCTAGAATTGCGCGTAAAAAAATATAAACGCAGATTAAAGTAATAAAAATCTTCTGAAAACAAAATCTAAAATTTTTTTCTTTTAAGTAATAAACTTTTTCTATATAAGAATTTATTAATTAATCAATTTATTTAAGATCACTCTTGTGTTTTACAGAAAATAAGAAAAAACAAATATTGCAAGTGTCTTTCTCTCGAATCATCAAGTTCAGGATATTTTAATCATTTAATTGCAATAAAAGTTGGAGTTGTCAAGTTTACGTAGGTCGCGATATGTGTAATTTATGAAAATGTAATCATAATAAGTATCTCTTTAAGAATAAAATTATCGTTGAACGACAATGAGAACCGCGATATTGCGAAACGATACGTCGTCACCTACTCGATAAACATTAGCTTACAAAAGCACAAAGTTCAGCGCGAATTACGCGATGAAATATTTTACGGAAACGTTGCGGCGTATATGTTATACTGTCGCGCATTTGTCAAATATTTGGCAAGAAACGAATAGTAACCTGGAATTTTATTTTATAACACATAAACACGCGCGCGACACACGTCACGTACAAATACACACGCACAAATAGAATTTGAAAGCAATTTATACTGCGATTATTTGACAAGCAAATCGAACAAAAGCTAGAAATTGTTCGCCGCCGTTTGTCGAAAACGCGAATGTGACGCGCGTTTACGTAACGATTTTTATGTAACGAACCCTTATCATGAACTACATTGTCAGAGCGCCGCCGCGTGCATCACTTTAATCTACTGATGATTACACGAGTACGTCATCGACTATAAACATTCTAGCGAATACATTTCCACATTGCTTTTACGTAATATTGTTTAGAAAATCCCCGAGTCAAAATTTAAATCCTACTTTACAGGAAAAAAAGGAAATTTCGGACGTATAGCAGCGTCAAAGTAGCATCTACTTTTTTTCTTACTCCTACTTTGAGCCTATCAGAGCCTATTTTGAGTCTATCAGAGCCTGCAATGCGCATCAGTCTGAGCTGAGAATTGAACCCTACTTTAAAACTTTAGCAGGAAAAAAGCAAATTTCGGACGTATAGCAGCGTTAAAGTAGGATCCACTTTCTCTCCTACAAAAAAGAGGAATTGAGGTTCAATGTAGTTATTTTTTCACTCACCTTTCATAGTGTCATTCCTAGGAGCTCGTCCTGAAACAAGATTTAAACGGATCTTCAGCAAGATCGTATTTGGAAGCATGCATAATTAATTTTGATTAATGAAAAGAATCACACGTATGCGATGTTGATTTTTTTTTTTAATAAACGAGATATTCCGGAAATTCTTTCGTAGACTGAACACATTTCGTGTACTATCTATTTGACATGCAACAATATTGTTATTGTTTGAAACAAGAAACTGAAAAAAATCGCCAGCAATGTTTTTTCGCCGATTCGTACGTATCGTTGTGGTTGTATTTTTTTTTTTTAAATAACGGAAACGCATTTTTTGTCTGCGCTATTTTCCCACGTTTCAATTTTACTTTCAAAGTGAGGTCTCTATTCTTAAGCATTTCTTAAGCACTTCTTTACATCTATCGAGAAGAATCTGTTTCCATTTGACTTGTAGATTTGAATTCTTTTTTTTTTTTTTTTTTATAGTTAGAACTCTTTTTTGACTGAAAAAGAAACGCGAGACGATAATAGACGTGAGCAAGACAAATCGGCATCTCGTTGTCGGGATCGACGCTTGGAAGCGTTACAGTTGTAAGACAACGCTCTCGACTTCTCCGAGCTTTGACCCGAAACCCCGTAGGATTTCGAAAGACTGTAGTATCCGAAGACTGATGCACAACCGGATGTTTCTTTTGTACCTTGTATAAAAGACTAGGTTTCATTCATTCTCTCCCTCCTTCTCTTTCTCTCTCTCTCTCTTTTTCTCTCTGTTTTGCAACAATTATTTTTTAACTGTTACGTAAATCACTTAGCGTAACTGTATTTCCGTATTTCATTTTATCAAAATCAAACAAACTGTTGAAATAATTTTACGCTTTGAATACTTTTTTTTTTTTTTTTTATCATCGATTTTAACGCAGCAATATCAATCGATCGCAGTAATTATCGCAAATCGTCCAAACCTTTTCATTAAATGGCATTACATAAAAATTACGTGCACATCAAAATTGTTATGTTGTGTGCGAAAATACACATGTTATTAGCCGACGCGACAATAGCGTGAATGTCTACTTACGGGAGAGATAAGAGAACTCAACGTGTTATCAAACATACTTTTTCCGATCGGGAGGCGTGACATGTGGCGTTTGCATTTTAAAAAGCATGAAGCCGATGGTGTTACGACACTTTATGATACATTACAAAGCGAAGATAAACGCGCGACTCTTCCACACGTTGGTAAGTTCGTCATGATAATGAGTTTTACACAAGGTCATTGCATGCTATCGCATCATGTCGGAATGATAATCTATGCGCGCCACTGGAATGGAATTTTTCATTAGATATCAGTACTTTTACATCGCACGAAAAATTTCTCCCATAAGTCTTTTTTTTTCTTAAAGAAAATATTGAGTTATGTGACAAGTTCGGGCACACAGGATACTTCAGGTCGAGAAGGTTTTTGACCTAAAACGTTTTGGAAAGAGAAAATCTTTGGATACAATATTTAATGTATATTTACGACGAGGAAGATTATGGAACAAGAACTAAAGACGACGTGAATAACACGAAAACGAATCTTTGACATTTCTTTGAATGACAAGTTTGATAAAAAGATTTTGTTTTAACAAGCAATTCAATAAGATTGATTTAAACAGTTATATTTTTTTATTTTAAATAATAAATATTTACAACAAAACAATATAAAATATATAACATATAAAATAATATATTACATATAAAACAAATTAATTAAACGAGTATTGTAATCCGTTTCGAGAGATATCTCGAATAACGGTTTTGAAATTTAATTAAGAAAAATCAAATTAATTATTCTCCAGTTATTTCTTTACGTCTCTCGTCAATCGCGCCATTTATTAATAAAAAGGGAATTGGATCTTTCTGTCTATAAATGCGCTACTTAGACGACATTAAAATTTCATTCGATTACACGTACGTGAGGGTGAATGTTTGACGAGATCGATATACAAAGAGAAAGAAAACGAAAAGAGAGAGAGAAGCTCGAGATCTCACGTTTAGGAGAGAGGAATCAGCAGAATAAATACGATGATGCTTTAACGGATATTTTTCACGTGAAATTCCGCGTTATAGCTCTCTTTCCCTCTCGTTCCCAATTTAGTTGTTATATTTATCCCAGTGACAATAAAAAGGACGCGGCTATAAGATGCCGGTCGTGCACACGTCGACCCACCACGAAATCGTCCAATTTCACTCCGCATAGTTTCGATTCGCTTCGCTCTTTCCTTGGCACGCGTTCAACGTCGAACTCTCCTTCGGCCGGCTCATCCTGATTTTTTTTTAAGAATCTCTCGGTGATTACCGACAGGCTCAATTAATATTCTCCCACTTCCGATTTGTATGTATGTCTTTCTGAAGTTTTCGAACGCATCTAGGACATTATGTTATTTATGTCCCGTTTTGTGTTAACGCGTTTGACAGATCGATGTTTTCCATTATTGTCTCTGACATAATTAAAAACCGGGACGAAAAGATATGCGCGAATATGAGTCTTGTATTATTAATGAATACTGGAATATTTTCTCGCGGATTATTTAATCTATACAATTGCGGTAAAAAATACCCACAACATAATTCCGATCTAAAAATATCCAACTCGGAGCAGATTACCGACGTTTAATATCGCAGATATTGTTCTTTTTTTTATATTTTAATTTTTCAACGACACGTCTTAAGAAAACCTGGTGTGTTGCTTTCATTCGACAAAGACGACTGTCGTGCAATGATATCTGTAACACACACGATAAGGTTGAGTAGCAAACATCGCGGTTTCGAGTCGCGTTTATATCGCGTTTTATTATAAAATTCGTAATTTTTTCAATTGCGCATTTTTTATCCGAACTCGCTTCGAGCGAAACAAAATATACAGTGACGCGACTTTACTGAGAAGATAAAATGTACATATATCGCGAGGCTACTACTTCATCATAAACACGTATCGATATCATTCCGCTACTATCGTTACCGATAGATAGATAATGCTATCGCGGTAACAAATTTCATACACGTTTGTGTATGATCGGACTCGTAAACAACATTATCATTTACCTCGGTGAAGAAGAATGACGCATCGCTTGCCCCGTCATTTTTGCAATATCTGGAACACAAAACATTGAATGCGATAAGTAGGAGGTAATCCGAGATTTGAATAAAATTTTATTGAATTAATTAAACAAAAGAAACATATCTCTGCGCAATATTTATATTGGCTATTGTCGTGTGAATTTCCGCAAAATACCAAAGAGACTGTAAAAATAAGCGAGATATGTTATCAATATTAATTATGTTATGTAAGAAAACTTGAGAACAAAAGGCGGCGCGTAACGATTGCCGTAATCTGTGTAACGTAATGTGTGGACGGACGTAAAATTATTGCGAACTTCTTGCGCGGTCTTACACGATATCGATTTAATATCGTTACGCTTAAACGCGCCTTTAGATTAGCGGTCTTTGCGAGCGCGACCGCCGCGTCGGTGTAATACATATTAATATACGTTTGTGAATGAATGAATTATAATCACACTGTATAAACTCGACTTGCCGTTCCCCTCGAAAGTGCTTGAAAAGCGCTTCATTATTTTGCGATATCTTGTTCAAACACATTTCCGTCGTATTCATTGAATCGTGCATAAAAGAATTAAATAAATTCATCAAACAGAAATATATGTATCAGCGTTTATTGCGCGTGAAAGCTATCATCGTGATGATATTCCGTCTTCTTATAACGCAAAGTACAATTATATTTAATCAATTACCGTTTTTTTTTTCTCACGCCACACACACGGAGCAATTTCGGTAAATACATTTTATCTTTCTCGTAAAAATACATTCTTACTTTTCATCGCTTGTGTGCGCGCAATGATTCAGACCCTTTTAAAAAACCATCCATTTACCTCTTATCTCGTCCGTGATATAAAGGTTCTCGAAAAAATACCTTTCGAGTGAAACACTTTTTCTAATTTTCTCGCGACAAGAGTTTTTATGTGATACATTTAAATTTTTCGTTTTTTTTGGAATGCACAAAATACACGTTACAACTCCACACACATTGTCCGTTAACGAAACTTTCTGATGACAACAGAAGTAGCAACAAAGAACGATAATCACAGTTTATATATAGCGTCAGTCAACTTTAGACGCGAATATCTAAATCTAAGAGTACATGCACGCACAGACACACACACACACGCGCGCGCGATATGTGTTTTATAATCGGATGCTGCACGCGCACACACCGTTGCGGTCGAGACAAAAAACGTCGGCGGCGAGAAAACGGTCACCGGAAATTTGGATTCTTTTATTCGGGTGCGCGACTCGGCACCCGGCGCTTTTTAACGGACGGCTGCACCGTGTGTGTCTATTTCTGTGTTTCTCGGAGTAGAGATGCTATAGTTATTATCGCGCCGCCGTTGCATGGCGTTACCACCGTCATCGTCGGCCGGTCGCCGGTCGGTGAATAATGCATCGGGTGGATCGTCATGTGTATGCATCTCGGTGTGCCGGTCATATCGCTTGTGCACGAGGGACTAGAGGTGGGTCTCTCTCCCTCTGCCGATATGTCGCTGTGTCTCTATTGCGCAAAAGTACGCGTGCATACATGTGTACGTGTGTGAGTGTGTGTGTGTGTATGTATATCTATTCATGTGCACACGTGTATTCGTGTAATATGCGGGAATATTACCCGCGGTGTCCCTGGATATCGATTCGCTCGTACGAGTAAACGTATGCAACGTCCTTTTTATTGCCAGACGGAGACTATCCTCCTCACAGAGGCTTTAATCATTTCCTTGTTCGATATTTATGCATGACGATGAATACAAGTAGAGTTTCCACCGAGTCGAGAGAGAGAGAGAGAGAGAGAGAGAGAGAGAGAGAAAAAAGTGTTTTTCTCGACGATACACGTTCGAGCAAAAAGTGAATAAAGATCGCAGTTACGCGATTATTGCACACGATAAGAGACTCACCGTATAATTGACTCTTTTTTTTTACGTATTACGAATGTTTTTCTTTGTTAGGCTAACCGAGGTTGCACACTCCATGCGAATCGCATTGGAAATCCAAAGTCTCCGATCTCTCCGTACGCTGTTTTTTTTTTTTTTTTTAAATTACGATAATTTTGTAACGCGCGGCCGAACAAAAGATGCGTCGTGAAATGTTCTCTCCGAGGTAGAACTTATAAATTCACGTCGCACTGTCTCTTCTATCTCTCTTCTATCTCTCGTTCTTAATGATCTTCATCTCTTCTCCAGCGCTTATTTATTCTTGACGCAGCGACGTGTAGCAATCGTTTATCTCTTATCACGCACGTGTGTAGGTACCTAACCCATTCGTTTACATTGAGCAAAAGTCTCGACTAATGACGCTTTCATGACATTTCTTCGTTTCCGCGCTCGTTTATCGCGACATCGCGGACTCGTAATAATCAGATAGCACATCACCAAAATGGACATGAAACTTACATACATATGACTCTCGTTTATTCAGCACACCTGTTCGATAGACTTTCTTTCTATCTGATATCACTTGTCAACTTGTTTATCTAATGAGAATATCTGACAATTAGACATTCCGACAATGTCAAGCATTTTTATGTTACGGTCTCTGCGTAAAAAAAATAATTAAACAAGAAACTGTAAATATTGTATACAGAAAAGACAAAACCTCCTCTTCCCGACGGAAGGGTGTTGAGAAGAAACTATAGAGAAAAATAGTTTCGGTCGCGCAATAAACAAGTGCCTCTGCATGAGGAAGCATATTAGCGCGATTATTAAAGCAGCAGAAACGACCGAAGGAATGATCGAAGTAATCAAAGCGTAAATAAGCGCGGAGTTAAATCGACGATAATCAAAGATAATTGAAGCGATCGGAGACTTAAAGACAATGTCGACAGGACACAATTATCGATATTTTGCGGCAGAAATCTCGTACGTAGGTCAGGAAACCGCCGCTCGACCGGATAATCGCGCCACGGAATCGGTATCGCAATATTTTTCGACCGCAACGCACACGGACGTGGGATTCGACGCAAACAAATAATTAGCTCTCTCTCTCTCTCTCTCTCTCTTTCTCTCTCTCAACCTCATCGTCGGGATGATGATGATGACCGGAAACTGTGTGTGCTGCGGTTAACGGCGGAGATTGCGGTGCGTCGACTGGCGATACCGGAGCGAGCGAAATAAAGGAGCAAAATATCATCCATGGCGTTCGCCACGTCCTTGTTGCTTGCGCGCCGCATTCCGTCGCATTTTCCGGCTTTTTGCATACTTTACAGTTCTCAGAAAACAAGAGAGAACTGTTGGCGTGATGATCGCTCGCTCGTGCAAATAGAAAAGCGCAAGGCCGCTACGATACGTCGACCGTGAAAAAAAAAAAAAAGAAACGGCACCGGTAGGAAATGGTCTATAATAAGCGGAGCATGCTTCGGAATTACAATGCGTATTATAATCACACGTGATGATATAAGCGGTAATTCGTGTCATCACGCGCCTTGTAAAGTCAATTTCTGTGTTGCGCGAGTTATCTGCGAGTTCGAAAGAATAATGATTAAACGACGGTAGCTATGATAATCGCGTTTTGCAATAGCGTCATGATGTTTGCTCGTAAAAGAAAAATGAATAGAATGGGGGAGGTTTTGTGATGATTTCGGCGCGATATTAAAATCGTCTTGAAGACAATTTCTACTATCTAATAAGTCACAGTTCACCGCATAATGTAACGATGCGACACAATGCGGATCTACGTGTATGTTATAACAAGCGGCATAATTAATTATTATTATTCAATTTTCCTCTGTTTTTCATTATTTGCTCAAGGTGATACTTTTTTTTCTATGCGTTTTAAGTTTTACGAGTTAAAGAAAATTTAAATAAACTTTTGCGAGCGTTACTTAACGCAGAGATATACGTCGAAATAGCAAATATATGGATGTAAATAAATAAATAAATAAATTTTTTAACGCGCAGTCTTATTGTCATGCAAATATAAATATTATTCACGTTTTTGCAATTAGCCTCAATTTAGACGTGACGTGAAAAGAATGTTAAAAATATGTTCACATCCTCAATATGTTAATTCGTCTTCGACCGCTTCTCTCGCTCAAATTATCGTTCAGTAATGTTTTGATGAACATATGCTTAACTTTTTTTTTATTTAACGGTCAAGTTGTTCATGGAATGGACGCAAGAAAAAATTTACTTCAGTAAATATATAATCAAGTGTAAATAGAATGTATATTTATATATATTCGAGTTTGACAGGTTCTGCAGCTGACAATAAAAGTACGTAATAATCTCGGGAATATATATAAATGTCTACTCATCTATGCAAATAGTAAATCGCCTCGTTCGATCGTCCACGGTATAAATCGACATTAATCAATCGCTGGCGAAGTTACGCAATGAATTCCAACCTCGTCGTGCGAGAGCGCTACTCTTCCGCTTCTTCACTTACTTACTTGCCTACATCAAATGTGAATCTAAAAATATTAACTCGCACATGCACTCGCTCTTTCTCTCTGTTACCCTCTCTTTCTTTGCTCGATCTCGAGTCGAATAAACATGTCTAGCCGGTTCTTGCCCATTAACCGAAGGCGTCGAACTTCTTATTTCGTAGAATCATAATTTCCCGTCCGTCGTTCAATCGCGCGCGATATTGTGTCTCGTTAAAAAAAAATAAAAAATAAAAAAATTCATTTCGCGCCGATGAGATTTTCCGCCTGGTTTTCGAAGAAGAAATTGCCTAATGGACCAGGAAGAATGTTACCGCAGTTTGTTTTGGTCGTATGTGTTATGTTGTTCCAGCACGGGAAAGAGTTCTTTGACCGATTTGAGAAACCGCTTTTTTTTTTTTTAGCTTAATATCGTAATGATGACGTAAAAAACTCGAGAGGTCTCGTTCCGACAAATTTAATAAGATTCCAAGAATACGATAATTACTGGGACCCGAGTAGAAAATCAAACACGGCCTTAAGAAGAGCGCGTTAGGTTAGGTTTTGTCCTGTTGCCTGATAAGGTCTTGTTAATGCAGCCTGACAGCGCCCTGATCAAAAATATAACGTCGTGTTACATATAACCCTGATAGCAGGTTTCTGACCGGGCTTTAGTACGGCGGATCCTTTACGAGCCTTATTATTTTTATAACCCCTGATAGGAGACTGTAAGGAGAAGAAGGTTTGTGGATTAATTTGATATTTGATGCTTTCACGGTGTGTAGTATTAACATACAAAGATGTTTTTTCGGGTTTGAACCGCGTTAGTGTCATTTTTATACCGACGTTTCGTGAACATTACAGCTCACTTCATCAGGGTTTGAAGAGCAGCCTGATACTGAGATGCTCTTGATCAGGTGTCCCTTTTTATAGCGCTAGATTGAAGTGGAAGGGGTGTGGTGGAGGAGGGGTGGAATGGTAAGAAGGAGAGGAGGATGTGTTTATGGCAAGAT
>NW_018020850.1:163521-167535 GCF_002006095.1 Pseudomyrmex gracilis | reverse complement strand
CATTGCGGCGCTGACAGAAGGGCCACATGTATCAAATAATACGGTAACCCTGATGTAGACACTATCAGCACCGGATCAGGTTTTCCAAAATAAGGCAAGCCATGACATTACCTGATTGCGCCCGGAGCAAAATGCAGGCAAACCTTAATCATTTTCTACTCGGGGACTTTGTATATAAAAATTTATATAAATCAAACACCACGCAAAGTTTAAGACGGTTAAGTTATTTTGGAATTAAAAAAGTGCTCGTAAAAATTTTCCCTCGATTTTGATCAAAGATATAAATCCCTGTATAAGAAAACTTTGATCATTTTATCTATTTTTGAACAACAGAACTTCCGTTCTTTACAAAAGTTTAAAACCCACTTAACTTTTGGAGTTTGCGATATCAAGTTTAAAAATTGTGGCTGATAAATCGATCGCGCTTTAAAGATATTCACTTTTTCCACCTTCTCAGGCTCAAAACCAAAGCAAAGGTGCGTGTTAAAAAAGCCTCGTAAACCTTTTGCCGTTCTTTTAACCTTTTCCATATATCTACGATAAAAGGATTTAGGGCAAAGGTTACACTTTGAGATAACTTAAGTTCAGGTGTACGAATCACCTAATGCCGTGTGAGAAGACTTTATAGCGTGTCTAGACAAAGAAACGCACGGCGAGTCAGGATAAATCGGTAGAATAACGCGAATCTCGAATCAATAAATTTTTTTTTTTGCCACTAAACCGTGCGGTAATTTTGACCTTCACCGACTGCAGTCCCGCTTTGTCTACCGGTAGTCTAGCGTTCTCAGAAAGATACGTGTAATCAACGCGCTGAGATAAAATCGAGCTTACAAAATCCTACCGTTAATTAAACAACCGCAAGAGTAGGAGCATTATCAGAAGAAAATCGAAACCGCGCGCACAGCTTACGGCAAAGTTTATTTCGCGTAGCGAAAACCGATTACTCCGATTACTCTCCGCTTGTCCCTTCGTTTTTTTGATTTGCCCTACGTGTGCAAGAGTAATAGAACTCTTGCGTGTCGGTGTCGGGCGAGAAATCCGAGAACTCGGTCGAAAAACCCATCGGTTTCAATCCCTTTGCGCGGTGCGTTATAAACCCTCCTCTTATCAGCGTGTTGGAGTGCAAATATCGATCGGCGTTCGCCGGTCGTACCGGACCGTAACACTCGCGACATCGCCGTATACACAACGCGATGCGGATGTTTCTCCTAAACGCCGTACGTACACTCGGTAAAACGGTACTTCCGCCTTCGCGCGAGGGCAAAAGATCGACTCTTCCGTCTTCCGATTGAACCCATACAGCCGCGGAGAGAAGAGGGAGAGACTTGGATCGAACGAGCAGCGGTCAACATTCGCCGTCAAAACTTGCTCTCATCTATCGACGATCCCGTTGATATAAGTCTTTGTGTGTGTGCGTGTGTGTGTGTGTGTGTACGTGCAATATAAACCAAGATCCTCTGTCCCACATTTAACGTCGAGTTTAACAATAGCCCGACTGCGGTTGGTGTGCAGCAACGCGACAAACCGAATTATGACACATGCATGACAATTGTATTCAGTGTCATTATCGCAGTTAAAAGTTCGCATAGTCGTCATCGTGTTTTTTTTTTTTTTTTTTTTTTTTTTACGTCGAATGTACAATCAAATCGCGACGTTAATCCGAGATTGGATGATTTTAGATTTCGCGACTCTGTCGGGTGCATTTTAATGTCACTCATCGTCGCGGCCATGTTTTAAAAGTATAATCACGCGTCGCGGGCATTTAGCGTTCCAGTCCGTGACAGTGTGCGAAATTCGATTTCGAACGGTAGCGCTTACGGGTATGACGATGTCTTCAGAATTTTGTGGCCGCGCCTAGAAACATTCGCCGTGCATTTGACGCCGCGCGAATTACCTGACATTCGGTTTTTCTCGAATAATGCAGCGCGTCGTCATCGACTCGAGAGAAAGACGGTCGCACGGCCGCGTTTCAAGCTTCGTAATCACACGATCCGGCATTCAAGATGCGATTCAACTGTCGGAGTCTCGGAGATAATGCGTCGGCGACCTAACGCGACCGTTCATCAATACAGTCGAGATTCGCACGGCCGCGTTTAATAAAAATTCATTTGCACATTCAGCGGCAGATGCCAAATTCACGCTTCTGAGGTCTCCCACAACACAAGACTATCGCGTGTATTTAATAAAAATATATACTTTAATGTAAAAAAATATAAATATATATATTTTGGAATTATGTATTTTCTTGTCTCGAAAGAGAGAGAAAACAAGCCCTTTCCTTATATTCTTCTCGCTTACTTTATGCTTATATTTTACACACACACACATGCACGCTATTATTTATATTTAAACTAGTATGCACTAGAGGTGCAAGAAAGTGCAACTAAGAGGCGAACAAATAATTACACAATCTCGTTTACTCGATCAACATGTAAAATATTAACGAGACGCATTAATAAATAATTATCCAACACATTCATAGATTGCTATTACACGATAATGCATTGGGGGTAATATTGGAGACAGAAATAACTAATCGGGACAACAATATGTGACTGAAAAACGCACGCACGCGGAGAACGAATCGATTATTAAAGAAGGGACGTTGCACGCGAAGGGGCGAAAGGGATTGTTATTGTGCCCGACTATACCTACACGTTGACGTTGAGCAGGTCCAGCGCGTCGAAACGCTCCAGGTGCAGCGTTTGGGGTGACTCGTGCGACCCTACCGGTGATGAATCGGCGGCGAGAAGCGCCGACAAGGACGGAAGATGCGTTGGCCACATGCACTAAATCACTAATTGCCACAATCTCTGAGCGAGAAAGAAAATTCTCCGATTCTCGCGTAAAAAAGAAAAGAAACAAACAGGCAGACACTCTCCGATTTTCACTGTTCTTTGTCGAAAAGAACGAGGAAAACGTGCGCGTTCGCTCAGCCGTCACCGGCACGCGGCACGCGACGCCACAACGTGCGAGTTCTGTGAAACGCGCCTGAGAACTCACCCCTGCTCGACATTCAGCTACATTCACCCTTCTCTGCGTAGCCACGCGCGCTTGCGCGAGCGGCGCCCCTCGCTCCTTTCTTCTGCTCGCGCTAACGAGCGCTGTGATTGGCAGACAAAAATGTCAGCGGAATCAAACGTTGCGTGTTGTGAAGTTCGTTTTCCTTGAGAATTGAGATTATACAAAGTTGCATTACCCATAAATAATTATCAAATGTTTTTGCACGACTATATTTCTACTCGTGCTGGCTTTTCTTCAAAATTTTTATTCTTTCTTTGCGTCGCAACAGAACCGTAATTGAGAAACGACGTTACTTATATCGATTACAAAAGATTACATAAACAGCTTCCTTCTGTTGTATTTCCAAACACTACGACGCTGTTATTTAATTGAAAATAAACCCAGCCGCACGGTAAGAACGCGTTTCTACTTGGATCTATGCTGCCATCTAGGAAAATTTGGTCGTACCGTAAAGAGCTGAACAAATATCTCACTTAGAAGGAAAAACTAATTCTTATTTATCTATCAATAGTACAATCCTACTGAATTAAATGTCTAGTCTCGTTTGATAATCACTTCCGCGATATGCAAACAAACTGCATCGGTATTTTATCATCCGTCCTCTTTAGCTTTTAAAATTTATCATCGCACGATTTATCTTCCAATTTTTATATATAGCGGAGAGATGTTTTGATAAATGTTTAATTATTAAAAGTTTACATAAAATTATTACTCTTTGTATAAAGTTATTTGTTGTTATCTTTGCTTGTTATCTTTGACGATTGCGTAATCGTTGTCAACAGTATAAAATACTACCATGATCAAAAAATAACCGGAATTTATTCATAAAAAGAAAAGTATATGTTTATTCTTCAAAATTCAAGTTGTCCCCTTCAAAGTAGTCCTCGTCGGCTGCGATGCACTTGTGCCAGCGTTTGATCCACCCCTCGAAGCTTTTCTGGAAGTTGGTTTTTGGTATAGCCATTAGTGCCTCCAGCGATTTTAGCTTTA